>NC_092214.1:81247096-81266468 GCF_043381705.1 Parasteatoda tepidariorum
TACCGTAAAATACCGATAAAGCGCCCCCCTTAATTTTGACGAAAATCGGCGTGATATAGAGGGGGGCCGATAAACGGTACTCAAGAAAATTCTAAGCACCGTCTTTCTTTTCTGCTCAATCTTTTACATTCAACTCTCCCACCACACCCTAAATTTTTCTCACATTCTTATCAGTGAGTGTACATTCCAATCAAGGTGACCTTGACTTCTAATCTTTTTCGTTTTTTCTTTTAAGAAATTTATATTGTTAAGACAAAAAAAATCAGCTATATTCTTTTTATTTTGAATTTTATTCTGTTGAAGTAACTTACTTTATTTTATCTTTTAAAAATAAAAACGAAGCCTGAAGAAAAAAATAATAATAAATCTGTATCAAAGGAAACATCTGTTTCTAAAGCAGTTTAAAATAAAGTGAGAAGTAAAAACACCTGCATTTCCAATGAACAAAATAAAGAAATGGAAGTTGGAAAAAACTGATCAATCAATCTTGACAGCTGTGCTTGTGCTTTACTGATTTGCCCCCAAATTTCCCTCCTCTCTTTGACCATAAATTGGCCACACCCAGTTGACATTGAAACTACCATGTGGACAATAAAATGAATTTGTTCCTTTTGCGGTTTTTTATTCGATTCATTAATTTTTTTTATTTTGCCGCTTTTTATTTTTTCTTGTTAATTGTTGCTTGCTTGTTTTTTTTATCGTTATTAGTTTTTAGCTTGTCTTTTGCTATTATTCATTGTTAGTTTCTTAGCATTAGTTGTTCAAAAAAATGTTTTTTGTAGTTCCCTGCTAGCTTTTTTTTCTTTTCTTGCGAGGTAAGTGTCTTTTGTTAAAACAAAATGTTATCTAAAAGAAAAAACGAGAACTATGATCTCGCTCCAAAGAAGAAACGATTATTTCTTCTTCGTAGGATTCTGATTATTTCTTCTTGATTATATTATATAGATTATTATTTTGATTAGCAAAATTTCTCTTAAGATGGGCCAGTTTTAAATTCACCCCATCATAATCTACGATCAAAACTTGACTAAATTTATTGGTTTTTCTGAAATTAACAGTGGAATAGAATTATAGTAATATTTGGGGGCCATATTGGAATTTCCGAAAGAGATCCGAAGTTCGGCATTTCGTCAGTCCCGTGAGTGTCGGATTTAGGGTCCTATTCTTCATTTTCTGTTGGCAATACCGCAATATCGTTGTTACAATTGCCAAGGCGTTAAATAGATTTATATCTTGCGATTTTTCCTTAAGCTAGGGGTGGATACAAGATGCATACCTTTTAAATTTTCTCCTTATGCGATGTTTTTTTAAAATTATTATTTCGTTTATTTATTTTCTTACAGGCTGCTGCTGAAAGTTTGCTAAGAATTGGCGATGTTCTGCAGTAGATCGCGATACGGGCGAATATTTCGTCGACTTCGTCATTAATTTTTTTTTAACAGTCTTTCTCTCAGAAAATTATTTAATCTTAAATAACTTACCTTGACAAAAAAATATTTCGTCGGAAGCGCCGCTGCTTCGAAAGCGCCGCATGTAGGAAAAATTTTTTTTCTTCGATAGAGCCGCGGCTCTTCCGCCGAAAAATACGGTATATTCACAACAGTAGAAATTACTTTATTTTATAAACTTTTTCATTAATTTGAACAAACATCACAGGCTGACAGGTGATCTTTTTTTCATTCAAAATGATTTAAAATCTGATAAACTATAACTCAATAAAACATTAACAAGGTTCAAAATTAATAATTGTAAGTTGGTTCGAGATATGGGGAGAAATGGTTCGCTTAGTGGAGAAGAATACAGGAAAAAACAAGCAGACAAACGAAAGGTTAAAATATTTTTTTTTTAAGTTCTCAATGTATTAAGTATTTTTTAAAATATACAAATTGAACTTTTTCTTATAATTTTGTTAATAATCATATTGTAAAAAATCGCAACATTTCTCCAATCTAAAAAAGAAAAATTCTCCAAAAACTTTCTATTAAGTTTAGGGCTTCGGTAAATTTTATTACAGTTTTTATTTATATCACAAGCCTCTAGCATTACTTCGGCTGCATGAATTCAAATAATCAGAATTTCCAGAAGTTTGAAATTCATTAAAAATATACAAATTGAATTTATTTTTTACTTTAAATAAAAACTAGATTTTCAAGAATTTATTTAAGCCTAACTTTCTACATACATCATTAAGAAGATTTTTGAAAAAATTAATAATTTTAAAAATTCGTAATTTTTTCTTAAATTTACGAAGGGGCCTATTCTTTCAGAGCAATCACCTTCCAATGAGATGAACCAGGTTCGAATCCCAGCGATGGCTGGTCGATACGAATTTTACATCCAGCTTGCATTGACCACATTGCTGATGTGAATTATCCTAAGTGGTAGACGGATCATGGGCTAGAGTCTCCTTGTCGTCGGGCTAAATGTGGGAGGTTCTCGTGGTCTTCCTTTGCATGTAACGCAATTACAGGCTAAGTTAGTTCCATCAAAAAGTCCTCCACGAAACCAAATTTTGCCAAATATTTGATCCAGGAGTTCCCTTGTCTTCTGGATTCTGTTTAAAATTACAAGGCTACGTAGTTGAACATTAGTAATTGTAAACCCGAAAACTGGGTCGGCTGTTCCACAACGGTTATCAAATTAATACAGTTTGAACATTATAATGGATACAAAATATTGTTTTAACTGTAAATAATTGGAAAAAAATGCAGTGTGTTAGCTATGAGGGTTGTATAAAAATATCAACTGTATATAAATTGAAATATATATGAGGAAAAAAAATACCTTGATCTTTGCAAACAAAATTTTCCCATGTTTTAAACCAACTCATACTGATTGCATAAACAACTGGATTTTCCATATGTTGAAATTCTGCATTCATCTATAATGAAATAAAAGAAATATATATACATACACACACAAATATATATATTGAGAGTACAAATTAGTTCGGTTCATTTTTTACTGGTCAAAAAAGCATTTATTTCAAAACAAAATGAATGAACAGATTAATCAAAGTATTGTCCATCGCTGGCTACTACTTTTTCCCACCTCTCAGGCAATTTTTGAATTCCTTCTCGAAAAAATGTCTCGTCTTTTGAGGCGATCCAAGTTAGGAGCCAATTTTCGATTTCTTCAAGAGAAGTGAACCGGTGGCCTACCAAATCGTGCTGCATTCGCCTGAACAACCAGTAATCAGAAAGAGCTATGTCCAGAGAATACGGCGGCTGTGGTAAAATATCCCACTTTATTGTTTCCAAATATTTTTTTACTACATGAGCCCGACTGTTATCATGCAGAAGAATAACTTTGTCATGTCCGTTTTTTTTTGTAATGCATGACGCAAACGAATCAATTGTAGCCTATACTGATCGGTTGTAATGGAATCGCCAAGTTGGTACAGCTCATAGTATACAACACCATTCACCACTCTTGAAACGTCAAAACCATTCCCTACATGATTTATCAGTCGGAGATTTGTCCCCATAAACTACTACAAGTATCCGATGCGCTTCAGCTGCAATTTTCTTGCAATTAAAGCAGAAACATAAAACCTCTTACAAATGGTGCTTAGCTACCACAAAATTTGACACATTCAAAAAAGTAAGAAACAAGGTTTTTGTATGAAACTCAAAGCAATATGAACTGAATATTATTAACAGATGTCTAACCTCCCTGAAACCACCGAAACCAGCTGTCACTATGAAACATTCATAACAGCCACAGCCAACTTCTGAAAACAGACTGAACTAATTTGTACTCCCAATATATATATATATATATATANAATGAAAGATCCATTAAGAAAAGTGATTCGGATTTTATTCTAAATGGCGCAATAAGAAATTTTTTTCAACATGCGAGAAATTCGGGAATTTTGAAATTGGTTTATAGAATGCGCAAATTTCTCGCGATAATAATTTTTTAATGCGAGAAAAGAAAAAAATATGCGAGATTCTCGCGTTCTCGCGCTGTAGTGAAAACACTATATATATAATTATACATTTATGACAGACAGATAGATTTCACTTCATAAAAGGAAAAGGTTAAAAATTTATGATACTCTTATTTTCTGACCTCAAAATATTATTTTGGTGTCTAGAATTTCCTTGCCAGTATAAATTTAGAACACATTTTTTTATCAACCAATAGAAAAAACATTGTGATTATGATCTGACCTTTGCAATAGGTTTTAAACTTAGAATAAAAGTAGAAAAATTTAATTCATTTTTTCTATAAAGACTGGTACACAATTCAGCTTCAAAGTATTTACCTCAAAATTTCCAGTGCATGGTTTGCACTAGAACGTGCAAGGGTTTGAATTACAATGTGAAAATGTAACAATATAAATGATTACAAAATCCTAAGAAATTTCTTTTATAAATGCAAGCTCATTAGACAAAGGTATAACTATTGCAGAAAATGTACTAATGATTAATAAAAAATGAATAAAAAGTAAATAAATTTATCTGATTATGTAACTGCCCATTTTTTTCTGATAAGAATCAAGGAGATAAGAGTTTATAATCAGGAAGCCTTTTCTTTAAACTACTGTTTTTCAATGTGATTAATATTCTTACAATTTCAATTCTGGTTCGATTATGAAATCAATGAATTTGGTAATAATTTTTCAGAAGAAAAACATTTTCAAATTAAAATTGCTTAAAATATGCATAATAAATAAAAAAAAATTGAGATCCAGGAAGTAGAGTTAACACACTGCAGACAAGATTAAAGGAAACAGCTTTTCAAGACTCTGTGGGTCCTTGAGACCAAGATTGAATAAAATAGGATTCATAAGCAATCCTGTTGATAATTAAAAACTTATATCAAGCATAAAATTAAACACTTAGGGTAATTGTGACACGAAGTGAATATGATCAGAAATTTTTATAAGCAAAAACTGATTCCAAGATATCAATATTTATGTTCTACAAACTACATGTTTTGTATAATTTTTTAAACTAAGATTTTTATTTTAATTACCTATCAATGATAAATATATCACATTTTTATGCTAACTAAATTAAGAAAAAAACTTAAAATTATTATTCCTGATAACATTTCAATACAAATAAATTTCTGACACAAAGATAATTTATAGTTAATACTTACTACACTTTAAGCACCTTTCAAAATAAAAAAAACCATATTAAAGCTGGTTATTAATTTTGTAACTGTTTAGTTGTGTACAATATATCATTCCTGGAAAGTCATTAATGTACTAGGTTTCTCATAATTATTTTTTCTAGAAACAGTCAAATCACCTGGTCTTATCCTACAATCCAGTAAGCACACACCTCACGGCAAACGCAAGGCCATAAGCTGGAATTTTCGGAACGTTAAAGGCAAACACGAGGTCCGCTATCGTTGGTTTTGAGGCATTATCGGAACCGGCGGTATAACTCCTCACTTATAAAGGAGCGAAAAATAAAAGTGCTGTTTGGCCGTTTGCACTTAATTGGTTACAGATCCTTCATTGTATACCATAAATTAATTGTAAAGTTACAATGAATTGTTATATTAATAATGAATAAGTGCAGAGTTTAAAAAAATTGGCTCTTAACTCGAAAAGATAAAAAAAAAATAATAATAAGAGAAGAACAAAATATTAAGCATATTTTATCGATTTTCTTTTTCTCCTATCTTTTAGCATAAAGAGGCGGCGATATAATTCGTCACTTACACAGGCCTGAAAAATAAAAGTGTTATTTAGCCTTATGCTATTAATTGGTTACAGGACCTTCATTGTATACCATTAATTGTAAGGTAACAATGGATCGATTGATTGAAAATGAGAAAGTGTAGAGTAGGTAAAAAAATTTTTAATTAACTCAAAAATTTTAAAAAAGATAGGAGAAAAATAGAATCCATAAAATATTTAGCATATTACGATTTAAAAAATGCACTTTCATTATTCTTTAAAATTTGCCGAACTTTTACATAGAATATTAAAAAATTAGGATTTTATGAATTTACTATAACCTAAATATGAATTCTGGAATTACTTATTTAATATTTTTTAAAAATAATTCGATTAGAAATTTGATTTGAAATAATATTTTAAAATTTTGAAATTAATATTTATAAGAATTTTTTATTCTAAAAGTATAATATTTAAATCCGTATATATTCTTTGTTTTGAAGTAAATATTTTCGATAAAATTTAATACTAATTCCCTTAAAAATAAATTATTATAACTAGAACAATTCTTAAATTTATTGAAAAATGTTTTTTTTCTTTTAATTTTAATTACCTATTATAAAATGTTTAGTTTGTAGTATTAAACATGTACTTTAAAGTTAAGACTTTTCTTCTATTAAATAAAAGATATATTTATTTTTAATATTACATGATTTCTAAAAATTTATTATTTTTATAATAGATGGTAAAAACATGTACTTATAGAAATTTCATATAATAGCAGGAAAAAGCTAAAGGTCCGTTTTAGCTTGTATTACGGCATTTTAGGAAGAGACCTGAAATGAACTACTATAACTTTTCTCCAAACTATATATATGTATATAAAATTGCTTTTTTTTAAAACCTTTTTTAAAATTAAAATTAATACGCAATTTAGAAATGTTGAACATATTCAGAAATAATTAATATATTTATGGACAAAAAGAAAAATTACTGTAAATTGCTGAAATCCTCCCTTCAATCATACATTTTTTTAGTTCAAAGTAAGGATTTTTTTTATGAAATATACTTTCTTATTTTATTAATTTGTAAACTTTAATTACAATTTAACTATTGTGTTATAATAAACGTTAAAATAGAACATTTTTAATTTATATAAATTGTTTTCCTCTATTTAAATGTTCAAAATTTAATGTTTATTTTATTTTAAAATCTCAGTTTAATCACTTACTTTTTAAAAACAGGATTAAAAATAGTTAAAAGAGTTTTAAGAATTTTACATTAATAAAATGCGTTTAAATTTTTTTAATGGTTAGAACAAAAGTCTAGTATAATAAACTCAATATATAATTTTTTTTTCAAAAACTTTTGGGGAAATATTTGGAAATAGAAGAAGAATAGCTAATAGAAGAATGGCTAAAGAAATTCTGTTTCTAAAAATTCGTTTTTTAATAATAACAACAAAAAGTTTGGAATTTTTATTAATTGAATTTCAAAATATTAATCAAAATTACAATAAAATGGTTTACTGATAAAATGATTACTGATAAAATGATTTTTTTTTATTTTAAATTTTAGTACAGAATATAAATGAAAATCAAAATTATACTTTCAAATTGCTCAACATAGTTATTTTTCATTTACAAAGCAAAAATATTTTTTCATGTAGCATCATATTTATTTCTGAAATAATTTTTAAAATAAATAAATAAAATCTTTTAAATGCCATATAGAGAGGGCGCTGTTTATTATTTTTTACGTGCTTTCAAAACCTTCCGATAGATGGCAGGGAAATTATTTTTCTAGCGTTCACACCATTAGGAGCCAAAAATAAACAACAAAAAACTACCTCCTCAGCAGAGGGAGAAAGAGGGCTTTATTTTCTTCAGAATTCGGAAAGATAAGAAGCGTCAGTTTAAGATCGCTAAAAATCAAGATAAGAACAACAGTAACAAAGATTAATTTCGCTTAAAATATTTTGGCAGAACAACAATATAAAAGAAAATGGAAATCACTTTCTATAAAATGGCACAGCTTAGTGATGGTTAATAAAATTAAATTCGGCTAACTAAAGCCCTTTTTATGTCTTTTTTCAGTTATAGATGACTTAATACTATCAATAATACTCCAAAAACACCTATTTTATACTTAATATGGTATTTTTTAAAATTTAATGTTATTTAGCATTTTTATTCTTTGCGAGTGGAAAGTTTTTTTTTTTCATGAAGTGGAAAAATACTTATTTAGCTCTAAAATCAAATATTTTTTCTTTTTTTAATTGAAACTAGAATGTTGTGTAAGGAACGTTATAATTTCTGGGGACAGCTTATCCATGCTATCCACAACAACAAATCTTGCATTAACAAATTAAAATGTTATAGAATAAATAAATAAAGTTTTATTTTAATTAATTATAAACTCTTTTCTTATTTAAAAAAA
Organism: Parasteatoda tepidariorum; assembly: GCF_043381705.1. Classification (NCBI taxonomy): domain Eukaryota; kingdom Metazoa; phylum Arthropoda; class Arachnida; order Araneae; family Theridiidae; genus Parasteatoda; species Parasteatoda tepidariorum. The sequence goes on from NC_092214.1 coordinate 81,255,180, forward strand.
AATTAATAAAGAAAGTTGATTTTTAATGTTTTAAACTTTTATGAATAAAGCCTTTTTATAAGTAACCCTTTCTAGTTCAAACGAAAATTACTTTTAAAATGAATGTTGTTTTTCTTATGGTACTTGATATTTATCTGGTAAGAGATTGAGTGTAATATATGAAAGCAACAAAAATGAGCTGCGTGTTAAGTAAATTTTTCCATTATGTTAGGATAAATAGAGTAATTTGAGTAAATATATTTTCTTTTTCATAATATTCTGTTTTTTATTATACAATTCTTTTTAAAAAGAATTTCTATAAAAAAAAAATAACTCAATAACTCGAAAAAGGAATCCATGACTAAAATAAAAAAAGTAAAATAGTTTGTAAATCAATTACTTAATTTATGGTGAGCTTCTTAAAAATTCCTGAAAAAAAAATAATAATTGTACTGTGGGGGCGGAGTTATCGACCATGCCAACCTTCATCTATCAAAAGGTACCTTTTGATTGAATCGAGTTAGCATGTCTTACATACCAGTGAATTGATGTTTAATATTCGTAGTGGTAGTTACGCCACAGTACCAATGATAATCATATTTTTTTACTAACCCTAAGTTGTACTGAAAATACTGTTATATAAAACTGTTATGTGTTATATGAAAATACTGTTTCCCCCATGATGTTTTGATGACTTTTTCCCCTGCTCTTCTTTTTTTTTCTTTTTCTCATTTACAGTAAAATTTTCACTAACGTTTTCTTGACTTATCACTAATTTAAGTAAAATTCTATTTTATGAAAAGCTTAAATAAAACATATTGATACACTTTTAAAACTCAATAGCCTATCATTTGTTACAGGACCGTAACCAGGGAGTAGAATATTTAGGGGGGCTTAAACACCTCCCGAATAGAAAATAATTGACAAAAAATAATTTCCCTTGTAAAATAAGGATATCTACAAAAATATATTTTTTCAAATAGCTAAATAAATTTTAATGAAAGTTATTCATCAAAAATTTAAATAAGTTTGTTTGCATTTCTAACTTTAAGGGTCCAGAAAATTGGAAGTATAATTCAAATATGGGTGCAAAATGCAGCTATACTGCACAAACTTAGGTTAAATAAACCCTCAGAAAACTGATTTTATAATTCAAATAGTAAATTTTTTTCTGAGTTTTTAATAAACATTTCAATCATTACTATAAAAATAATCTTAAATACTTATATGAGAACGTTGTCTTACAATATTTTCTATTTATTGATTAATAAAAAAGGTTTGACAAAAGATGCAAAGCAAATATTTTGCATGTAATGATTTTCATATGGAGAAAAAATTATTTATGAGTACACCGTTATAAATTGAAGATAGATGCATGATTAGTTAATTACGAATTTGTAATTGTTAAGAAATGCGATATATAATATATTACAAATTTAAATCCCTTCCAAAAGAAAATCCTGTCTACGGCTTGATACATAATATATTAAAATGTATGAACGAATGCTAAAAGAACAAAATTATTGACGAAAGACCCGAGACTTTTCATCTTGCTGTTGAAAATTTCTTAAATTATATATTTTTTTCAATAAAACACAAGTTTCAAGTGAAAAAAATTCAAACAGCATGCTTCTCTGAAGAAATAAGGTGTAGTGTTTTGTAGATTTGCTTTGCTTTTGATTCTCTAGAATCTCACCGTAGCTTTTGACCAGAGAATGAGGCAAGGTCGTCGTAGGGAGCCCCCCACCCCGGGGGTCGACCTTCAAACTTTAAGTTTCTGTTATCCGTATCAAGCTGAGGAGAAATCTATAACTCATGTGNTTTAAATCCCTTCCAAAAGAAAATCCTGTCTACGGCTTGATACATAATATATTAAAATGTATGAACGAATGCTAAAAGAACAAAATTATTGACGAAAGACCCGAGACTTTTCATCTTGCTGTTGAAAATTTCTTAAATTATATATTTTTTTCAATAAAACACAAGTTTCAAGTGAAAAAAATTCAAACAGCATGCTTCTCTGAAGAAATAAGGTGTAGTGTTTTGTAGAGTTGCTTTGCTTTTGATTCTCTAGAATCTCACCAAAAAAAATTTACACGGTGTCTGTAAGCTGATCGGCGTAGCTTTTGACCAGAGAATGAGGCAAGGTCGTCGTAGGGAGCCCCCCACCTTGGGGGTCGACCTTCAAACTTTAAGTTTCTGTTATCCGTATCAAGCTGAGGAGAAATCTATAACTCATGTGCTGTGATCGTATTATAGTATAAAATGTGTCATTCGGAAAATCTTTAATACAAAAATAAGCAACTTCATTTTACATTAACCAATTAAAGAGTAGAATAGTTTTTTTTAAACTAGAATTATTTCATTTCAAAAAGTTTTATTTTACAGTCAATTGTTTGAATAGCAAATTAGACTAAAATAAACATTAAAATTTTCTCCCTTTCAATTTTGCTTTATAGTTAAATTTATCATATAATTTAATTCGAGACTTAAATAGCAACCTAATTAAAACGGAAAATAGTATAAGAGTCATACCATAGCTTAAAAAAGTTATAAATTTTTTCTTCTACTAAATCGATTTAATATTCAAATCAAAAAACATATGAAAAATTATTCTTTCCCCAGTAACTATTATAATGAAAGAAACATAACTTGCAGTGGCAATACAAAATAATAAACACACATTTAATCATTTTCAATGCTGATTTGGAAAAATGTTTCCTATGCATACATTAAACAGATTTCTTGCAACTAATTTTTTGGGGGGTTAACAACTAAAAATATGTGTAAAATGTTTCAAATCTCTTAAATTAGTGGGAGAAACCTGGTTGAAATATTAAAAAAAAAACGTTAAGAGTACCAAAATTTTGACTTTTATCCAGTTGAAATAATAGTTTAGTTTCCAGTTTAAAGTTGAAGATACTGAATCTCAATCTTTCAAAAAAAGCATAATTATTTAGCATATTATAAAATTATTTTGTAATTAGGACTTATTAGTGGAGCTCTTTAAACCGTGAACAGGTGAAAAATAAAGTGGTATTTCTTGCTGCCTATAAATGGTAATTTTCATGCTTCAAAAGGAAATCATTTTTATACCTCCCTTTTAATTAGTGGAACTATTTTAAAATTAGTTTAGTAAAATCGGACAATAATGTTTAATGCTAATAATAACTTTTTTCAAAAAAACGCCTTAGTAGATAAATTACACATCATGCATATATTTCACTAATAAAATGATTTTTAGACTGTGACATGATTTATATCTTGACTACAGGAAATTAATTGCCTTCAGTTCATCAGCTTCCACAGTCCGACTTATGGAACGATTCTAAATGTGCATCATGCACTCACAGATAATAGTTTTTCATCATAGATTATTTTTAAGTATCCTTTTTTTTTCTTACTTGAGGTTCTGTTACCCGTTTGCTTCGCTCATCAACCCCAGTAGTTGCTTGTCATTCATGATTGTAGATCAAAAGAGGAGAATTGTTTATGTTCCCCCCTATTTTTCAAATAAAAATTACAATTGTATTGCCATTAGTTGTATTTTGAAGATTACTAAGTTAGCAAATAAAAAAACAAGGAAAAAATCGGTTCTCACAGAGAGTTATTACGCAGTAAAGATGCATCGTGTTGTGGAAAAAGTTTCTGTCTGTGCGCAAATTTTTCTTCTTTTCAAAACCAGCAGCAGTAGACATAAACCGTTCTTCTCCCTTGTTCTTAAAAGTTTTTTTGCTCTTAAGACTTGATTAAAAATCATATTGCTTGTAAAATATATAACTATTATAATTTTTACGTAAGCATATTTTATGATATAAATCCTAACAAAAATTAGATGATAGCTGATTTGTACTTGAATAAATAAAATGTACTTGAATAAATAATTAAATTAAGAACAAAATGTGCGAGACAATATCTATTTAAATAAGAAATATTTTTTCTTGTTAATAATATATGATGATCTTATATGATATACCGGATCATATTCGAAATAGTTTTTATCGCTCTTTTTTCTTAATCTTTGTTAAAACATCGATATAAATATTAAGATTTATATTTGGCAACATTATTAATTTTTCTTTCTTTCTTTGTAAATTTTTATGTCAAGGGAAGTGTGAGGTTATGAAAATCGAATAAAGATAAAATTTTCTACATTCCAATGGATGAATTTCCAATGGAAAAATATTTATTATATAGGAGAAAAATCTTCAAGCAGTAATAACTTTCAAACAAATAGGAAATTCAAAAAAATAATAATAATAATAAAATAAAATAAAAACTCTGTGAAAAAAAAGTTTATAATCAAATTTGGTCCTTTCAGCATGCCAAATTTATCTTAGTTGCATTCATGCAGCCTGTAGAGGGGCTATGGTCTATTTTCCCATCAAGTTTAGCAGTTACAAAGTCTCAAATTAACTATCGAATGTTAATTTTTTTATTCCATTGTAATCCACGTAAAGTTTTCTACACACCTTAGTAATTAAAGTTTCTAAGTCTTATAGTAGTTGAGCAGAAATGCAAAATGAATAGCAAACGTTAAGTTAAACTCCCAAAACATCCCTTTTAATTTTCTGATACAGAGAAAATTTTATTAAAAATTTATTTGATATGGAGAAAAAGCACGTATCAAGTTTGGTGAACACTGCAGCCTTTTTTCCCCAAGTTCATATAAAAGGAAATTTTTAGCATTGGTCAGAGGAAATGTCATTATTTTTTGAGAAAATGGTGTTTTTCTAGGTTTTCCGTAACTGCACACTTTTCGACTAGAGCAACTTAATCGATTGGATCAACTTCAACACTATAGTCTCAAGTAAAGATTTGTAAGAGTAAAAAAAAACAAAAAAAAAAAACATAATAATAATCAGGTTAACCTAAGCATTAATAAAAAAGCAAAACAAAAAGTTCAAATCAGGCTATAATTTTTGATCTTCTTATACTTGTAGTTGATTGTTTCCCAGGCTGAATTTTTTCTTTTTATTTTCATCAGTGAGTGATTTTAATATGTTTACATGAAATTACCTTAAAGTGTTTTTATATTCCTGTATGGTTAATTTATACATAATTACTGTCCTTTGTCTTAGCATCATTTCTTACATAAATATGAATACTGAAGAAGGAAAAGAATTCAGTTGACGTACTTAGAAACATATATAGGTTAACTCTGCAACAATAGCTGTAGAACAAATAACATTATTGTTGATGAGAATGTTTGCAAGCTTTAATGATGCATTTTTATTGGTGTTTTCATTGGCAAGACTGGTAAATCATAGAGCATTAAAAAAAACTTGAAAATATTATTTTGAATTATTTATATAAAAACAGATACAAATTTTACCCACTGCCTTTTAGTTGCTCAGACTGGTTAACGATAAAATTATAATAATTTAAATATTTTTAGGAATAGAGGCTCTAAAATTAGTAGTTTGTAGTTGAAACACTTTTGTATGTGGTAAGAACTAGAACTCTTTTTCTGCACATCTAAAATTGTTAAGTTTTTTATGTATCAATATGAATTAATCAGTATGTATTATTATAATAATGTAATGACAAAATGAGAATCATAAGGATTTTAATGATCAATTTACGCAATGCAATTTTAGGAATAAAAAAAAATGTAAGTATATAAATGTGACCTTCATGATATTTAAATATTGAGTCTTACGAGAGGTTTGTTGTGGTTTTCCTCACCATGTCATGAAAATGCGGATTATTTCCATGAAAAAGTTCTCCACGAAGGCAATTTTCTCCCTATACTATAAGGATACGAAGTTGAACTTTGATAGTCGTAAACTCGATTTTGGATCGGCTGGTCAACGACAATTATAATTAAGAGTGATTGTAGAAAAATGCACTGGGAGTTCAATGAAATTGAATAATGATTATTCGTTTATTTGCTTGAGAATTATTAACTACAAAATTTGGTGTAAAAAATACCACACGGACAGCTCGGCAAAACACAGAAATGCAAATACAGTACAGGACCCGTTATCCGGAAATCAGTAAAACCGCAAAACCAAAAAACCGGAACGAAATTCGATACATTCCCCCGCCATTTAAAAAAAAANTTTTTTTTTCTTTTTGGAAAGATGTTTACCTTACCATCATTTTGGAAATAATCATTAGTGTATTACTTCCTCGTTTTTTCCTCTTTTTAAGATTATATCCAAATATTTTTTTTTAGTTGGGTTTAACAATAAAAAAAAAAAAACGGCTTTTTGTAGCGATTCAGAAAACTACAAAAATCAGTTATCCGGAATTGCGATGGTCCCAATCGTTCCGGATAATCGGTTCCCTACTGTACTAAGTTGAAATTTGACATGCTGTATAGGCTACTTTGTTTATGAACTTAACACTGTATTCAAATATGTTCGAAATTAATTGTAATTTTATTATTGCTTTATATGCAGTTTTTTCTCTTTTTTTTTACGTTACATTTTGTTTTACTACGCAAAAATGATAAGATCTATTATTTAAAGTAATGATGAGTTGAAGAGAAAATACAGAGAAAATTTAGCTTTCGATAGTTATGTTGAAAACTATTAAAATAAAAAAAATACTATGTTAGGGTGATTTGTTTGCTAGAAAAGAAAATTTGATCAAAACTACAAAAATATTGTAAAACTTACCTTATTTCTGGCTCTATGGGAACACTAAAAAGCTCAGTAATTGTTATCGAAGAGGTTTGGTAATGTTTTCGGTTAAAATAACAAAATTAGATTTTATAATAAGAGTTGAAATTCAATTTATGTGGTAAAATTTGGTAATTTTAACATGATAGTTTAGAGCATGGTATAAAAACCATTTATTCAGAAAAATTTACTATTTAGTTCTGTATTTTTTACTAAATGCGAGGTTATAAGAGCTGTAATTTTGAAAACTAGAATATCCGGCAAACTGTTACCATTTAAACAGAAAAATTACCAAATAAATGGTTTAAATAAAGTATATTTTTGTTTTATAACCAGAGTTATGGTTTTGTTTAGGAGAAATGTCATTATCATTGAGTGCGGTAATTTAAGCAAACTTTTTTCTTCGTGTAGTCCACTGAAAGGTAACTTATCTAAAATTTTGTTCGAAAGCAATTGCAAATTTAAAAGTTCATTCGTGATATCTTTCAAGTTTTTTTTCTTCAAATATTGACTATTTATCAATTGTTGTAGAAAATTTATTTTTTCTTCAGGAGATCTTTAAGTTACAAGCTCACGCTGAAGTTGTTGTCAATCAAAAGTAGCAAAAGAGAGAGATTTGTGTGTTGCCTGATATCATTCTTAATATTTATCTTGACATTTTTAAAAACTATAAGCTTAATAAATAACGATAAAAACCGTTCCCTGTTTAAGCTTTCATAAGTTTCGTTAACGAGTAAAATTACTTCTCATTATTTTTTCTTATTGAGTTACACAACCTGTATTCCTCAAGTTAAATATTTTTCTCAAGTATAGATAATTATTTTTCACATTTATTAAATCCTCTATTTCATTACTATTAACAAAACGTTCTTACATAAAGCTACAATACTTATATATTTTGAAAATAAAATGTTCTGTGTTTTGTGAAAAATATTGCCGTTTAAGAAAATAAAGAGAAATCAATGATGAATGATAAGCAATTACGGGATTGGTGTAAAATTACGGGATTGGTGGCAATTACGGGATTGGTGGCGTTTTGTTGTAGTTGATATTTGGTGAGCGGAGTAAAAAAAGGACAAAGCCTTCTAATTTTAATTTTTTTATAAATGAAAAGATTTTTAAAAGATTTTAAACAGAAAATGGAAAGGTAGTTTTTAACTATGCATTGAATAAAATATTTAAAGTTTCAAATGATAAAATAAAAAATAGTACTTTTCTTACAAGTTATAGTTATGCAAATAATAGCAAAATAAAATTGTTATTACATATCTATAAATATTTAAAAACTGCGAGCAAACTAATAATGGATTTCTAAAATCAATGCTGTTGCCTTAAACGTAAATAAAAAAAAGTTTTGAAGTTAAAGTAACGTTAAACAAGTTTTTCTGTTAAATAATTTAAAAATCTTGAATTTTAACACCATAGAAAAAATAAACCTGCATAGCTAAATAGAATTTTATAATCTAAATATCATCTGTAAGAAAGTTAAAAGGACATCATTATTCTTATGAAATAGTTAAATGAAATAAGTAGTATTTAGTTGGAAATAGAGTAATCTCTAATTCTTGTATCCAAGAGTATGAATTTGTTGTAGTTGATATTTAGGCTTTTATATTTTTATATTTGAATAAAATATTTAAAGTTTCAAATGATGAAATAAAAAATAGTACTTTTTTTACAAGTTATAGTTATGCAAATAATAGCAAAATAAAAACTGTTATTACATATCTATGCATATTTAAAAACTGCATGCAAACTAATAATGGATTTCTAAAATCAATGCTGTTGCCTTAAACGTAAATAAAAAAAAGTTTTGAAGTTAAAGTAACGTTAAACAAGTTTTTCTGTTAAATAATTTAAAAATCTTGAATTTTAACGCCATAGAAAAAACAAACCTGCATAGCTAAATAGAATTTTATAATCTAAATATCATCCATAAGAAAGTTAAAAGGACATCATTATTCTTATGAAATAGTTAAATGAAATAAGTTGTATTTAGTTGGAAATAGAGTAATCTCTAATTCTTGTATCCAAGAGTATGAATTTGCTGTAGTTGATATTTAGTCTTTTATATTTTTGTGATCATTAGCTTTCAACCAAAATTATAATTCTTATTTTCTAATGTAAATGGATAAAATTCAATAACCCAGTCTTCATTCATTAAAAAAAAAGAAATAAAAAACAAAATAATTTTTTTAAACATGGGAATTAATTTATAAATACTTTTAGAAGGAAATATATATTTTTTTATGAACTCATAATGTGAAATATTATATTTTACACAGTCAGTTTGTTAATGTGAATAAATTTTCTCAATTAAAGACAAATGCGTAATTATTTTTAAAAAAGTATTTCATAAAAAATGAGAAAAACTTGTTTTTTTTTATACCTGAACTGTTAAAAAGTTGACGAAAACTAATAAATGGTCTTTTTACTTAAACGTGAATAGTAACTGCAGCTTTACTGTTCATTATAAAGAAACAAGATTCTAATTTTCTGCTCCGCAAATAAAAACATTTATGTAAACATTATTTCAAAGTATATATGTATAAAACATTTTCCAAAAAAAGTACTAAAATGAGTTTTGACTTCACTAATTATTTAATTAAGTTAGCTTCCTAATCGTTAATGGTTAATAAAAGGTTTTGGTGATTGCATATTTATTTTTTATTATGATCACCAGAAATTATTTTTGATATTTCAAAATCGATATTGATTTTTATTTGAGAATATTACTGTTTGAAATCGCAGGATATGTATTTTTGAAGTCCTTGAAGACAAAAGAATGGGGGGGAAGAGAAGGGAAGGAGCACAGTTTGTTCCCCATCCCCCAATTCTGAGAAACATTCTTTTCAAGTTACAAAACACTGCACAGTAGGTGGTCGTTGATTATTTGCGTGTACCCAACAAGCCAAAAGACTCGTTTGGTGAAAAAGTTTAAAAAAAGGAGATAAATGTAGTCCCACGTCTCCAAAGGGGTCCCCTTTTTCACAAGAATAGGAGTCATTTTTCCACAGAAGAACAAGTAAGTAACTATAACTTTTGCTCTTCAGATCATGTATTTTTAATTTTTTTTTTGCTTATTTATTAAAGTTTTTCATAATTAATTTAACTTTTTTAAAATTAGAATATTATTTTGTGGAAAATTAGAATTTATTTATTAGTATAATTATATTTTCAATATAATATTTTTTTTTCTTCATAAAATAAAGCTTTTTGTATCAGCTAATATTGGTCCTTATTGAAAAATAAAATCTATAATGACTGACTACCTCACTAATTCTTTTTTACAGTTTTGTGCAAAATCAATTATTTATCTTCTCTAATTTATCTTTTACTTCATTTATTATTTTTGGTTTCCATCTATTTTTGTGGTTATTTATTCTAAAATATACTTGTTCGGTCTTCCTTTTAAAATTTTGTTTTTAAGAAAGTGGATACTTAACATATTTTCTACAAAAAAGTAACTTTAATTGTTTAATGAAAATATATATATTTATGATGATAACTACGTAGAGGAAATATATAATCCAGAAATTGATTGAAACTTTCCTCAAAAAAATCATAGAACTTTATTTCTAAAATTGACTAACAAAAGCTTTATTTAGAATTTATCTATGTCATTTATTTATATATTATTTTAATTCTAATTGGCTCCCATATCTTATTTTTTTCATACATATCTTATTTTTTTCTAAATTAGAATCAAAAAAAATTTTCGCTTTAAAACTACTTTATTATGTTAGAAAAATATTTAACTTATTATTATTTTGTAATTTTATTATAATTATTAAACATTTAGTAATTCACATATTTTTTTCCAATTTTAAAAAACGATGCATAACAAATTAAAATTTCAAGTCCAATTATTTACTTTAGATTTAGACCTGTCCTCTAAATATTCCCTCTACAATTCTGGACTAAATTTCAGTCTTTTCCAATGATAATTATTTTAGAAGCAAGATCATCAGTAGTTTATACTAAAATACAATTTGCATTGTGCATAAGAAAGATAGTTGGTAAATATTCAACTTATTGTCAGTTACTAAAAATAAAAATATTTGTCGTACTCTTAATATATGATCCTTCTCTTTCATTTAAATCAAAATTAATTTCATTTAAATCAAAAAATTTGCTTTTAACATGAATTATAAAATATAAATTGGTTAGAAACAGATTTAATTTTGTTGATTTTTAACTATTTTTACTACGATCATATTCTAATTCATTCTTTTTCTTTCATGGAATGACATTACAAACGATGCTGACGACAAGAAATGCTAAGACAATGAATGCCGAGACTTACCTAGAAATGCCTGGACTTATGACAGGGACCCTTATGAACAACAGCCATTAACAGAAAAGAAGGTAAGAACATAGTGAAACGATATTTTGTCTCAGTGACATGAATTTTATATCCCATATTTTGTAAAATATATTTAATAATTTCATTATAAAATTAAAAAATCTTATTCTTTTACATTGCATTTGTACAGAATACATTTTAATAATTCTAAATAATTAATAATTATTGGTTTATAATTTTAAACAAACGTACATTTTTCAAAGTATTAATAATTTTTTATTAAATCACTTATTTTTGATTTGCGAAAGAACTTTTTAAATATATATATACGAGGTCTGTCTAAAAGGTATCCGACCTTAATTTTTCTTGCTCAAA
>NC_092214.1:81266968-81317440 GCF_043381705.1 Parasteatoda tepidariorum
AATAACGAAAAATCATCTATTGGGTTTTTACAATTACACGCGAGTTCCCGAACGGCAAAAAAAAAATTCCATAAAAGATTCGTGTGGATTTTTTTACGATTACTTAATTGACGATGAATTTCAGCGGCATTTAATTGGTGAATAAACTCATTTAATAAAGCATTTTTAAACAATAACCATGATGTAAAATTATGCTGCGTGAAAATAAAAGTTTTAGCTTGACCATCAAGTAAAGTTTTACAAAATATTATTTTCTGCGTATCACTTAAATTCGGAATAAAATTAAACGCGTCCTCAACATCGTTAAAAAACATATGTATCCCATATGAATCAAAAGCATTGAATCGTCTCATTGAAGTTGGTATTTCTTTTAAAAGAAAGTAATTCGAAGAATCAAATTCTTCATTCTTTGTTTTGTTACTAATCGATAAGGGTGCGGCTTCAATGTCATTATGTACATGTACTTCAGCTTCACTTTCGTATTGTTCATCTTCCTCGCTCAATTGTGTATTAAAAACTTGTAATTCTTTTAAGTTCATAAACAATTGATAAATTCTATCAATTAATTTAGGCTTTTTCCTTTCAACATCCAAATTTAGCACATTTAACGCACATATTAATTCGTTTTTGGAACAAGTATCAGATATCAACTTTTTTCTTTCCTCAATATTTATGTCCGGTGGAAAAGAAGAAAAGGATCGCAATTTTTTTCATGAGTTACGATCAAACACATCGTTAGATATAATTCTATTCAGCAATTTCAGTTTTTATATTTCTTGATTTTAGGAAATTTGCAATTGACTCAATATCGTTAAGAGATGTCATTGTATAATAATTAATACAGTTTAAGAGAGACAGTTCAAATCGAAAGCTGTACTTACCCGTCTGGTAAGTTAGGTAAACACCGTCTGTGCCTAGTTATCTTTCGGTTAACTAACACCGTCTGTGTTAATTATCTTTCACAAAAACCAAGGTCAAGGCCAGAGATGCAGTTCAAATTTTAACTCACCCGTCTGGTAAGTCAAGTAAACAGTAAACACCGTCTGTGTTAATTATATTTTATCAAACGGCCAGAGCCCCCGTGTGGAGGTTGACGTCAGGTATAGCTGAAATAACTACGCTTTTGTAATAACAAATTTAATGAAAAAAATAACAATAGTTATGAAAACAACCGCTCCGTCTGAGCAAGTTGGCTGAATTCTGACATAAGTGGGGTGGCGCTGCTGTAGTGGGGGTTGGATTCCCACACACACACACACACTATCATTAACTAGTTTTTCATAAATACGCAATTTATCCTGAAATTCAGGAATAGATTTTGCGCCATACAAAATGGATTTATTAGCGGGGGAATCGGGAATACCGTCAATAGTATAATCAAATAACGAAAAATCATCTATTGGGTTTTTACAATTACACGCGANTATATATATATGCCATATTTTTTAGTACATCTGAGAGAAATATACTTAGAAATCAAATAAGAATAAGATATTTTTTAAGTTAATAGGATATTAGAAGTTAATGACATACTGGTAAACTTTAAATAACTAAACAAAGGAGGAAATACATAAATTCTGCAAATAAACCAAATTAAAGACATATTTAGGACTTATTTGTTAACTGATTTAAAAGAAAGAAGAAGAAAAAAAAGAAATAATTTAAAACCTTGTATAATATTTTTTTTAAACTACTGTTTAATTAAGTAAAAAAATACATCAGTCTTTCAACCCAAAGTTAAAGAATTAGCACAAAAATTACGAATTCATGATGTGTTTACAAATTAATATCTTAGGGTGAGCATTAAATTTTTAATTGTTTTAAAGTATTTTTAAAAAAAGTTTTATTTTTTTAAATAAAGAAATATTTGTTAAAATAATTGCTTTAATACGACTGTTAGTGCTGGTGAAACTTATGGAAAAACTAAATGTTATATATAATATTCACATTTTCGATAAAATAACGAAAATATTTTAATTATTCATTTATAAACTTATACAGTTATTTTAACAGTAAAAAATAATTTTTTTCAAATTTTGTTTTTTAATTAGTTTAAAAAAATAGAATGATAAAAAAATTTTTAAAACAGGCGTGTAATGAAAACAGAACAAACAAATACTGAAATGCTAAGATACATATACAGTCAAACCCCGCTATAGTGAACCTTCAAGGGACCGAAATTTCGGTTCACTATAACCGGGAGTTCACTATATCCGTTACGCTGGGCAATTTCACTAATGGTTCCCAAACTCTATATTGTATTTAGAGCAAATTATACTTTTTGGTTATTAATATAATGTCACATTAAATAAAATGAAATACAATGTGAATATTGTTAATAAATTGCAGGGTTTAAGTAAATCATTAAAAAAAGATATTTTATTTAAATTGATTTCTTAAATATTTTTTCGACATTTACCATTCAAATCGTGGAAAGAATTGTATTAATAATACTAAACATTACTTTAAAATTATTTATCACAAAACTAATAATTAAATAAATACAATCATAATTATGTTTTTCATGCTCAACTTGCTAATGAATGTTATAATACTATTTTTCAATTAGATATCTAAAGCAGATTAAATTAGTTTAGGTCAGACTACATTGTTGAAGCAAAAAGGTTTTAAGCTACCTTGGGTAGAATTATTCTTGACATCCATAAGCTCTGAACTGCATTTATATAATCAAAAAATTAAATGTGAATAATTTTAATATGTTTCTTTGGTAGCTAATCTATTTCAGAAAATAATAATTTGCTTGCATATCCCATTCATCATTTCTTAGTAAAGAACCTTATTAATGAAAAAAAAAAACACTTGTAAAACAAACTGTAAATAATGTTTTTATTAATTATATTGTAGAAATTTTTTTATATTTATAATTGTTAAATTATCAGTTTATTTAAGTAATTGATTTTTTCCAAATCTGTTTCTTTAAATCAATGCTTTTCTTAAGGGTAATTATTAAAGAGATGTATGACTATAATAATTTACATGCATATCCTTTATTATTTTTTAGCGAAATACCATCATTATCACTGAAATCAGACCTTTTTCAAAAAAAGAAAAAAAAAAGAATGCATTTATTAATTAAATTCTATAGCATATTTTTATAATGAAATTAATAATTTTTATGAAAAAAGTTTAGCTTGTCTTAACTAATGGCTTTTAAAAAATCAGTTGATTTAAATCAATAATTTTTTTTTGTTGATACTATTTAGTTTCTGTAAACATTTAATGTACGTATAGTAAAATAAATTACTTTATTTTTTGCAGGAAAACTAGATTCATTGAAAAGTACAGCTTCTGGAATTGGATGTAAATAAAATATTTATTGTAATTTAGAATTGCTGTATTGATTTTGTTACGTGTGTGGAAATAAAAACTCTTTTCTTAAGGTCATATTTTATTTTATGTTTTAAGCATTTTATTGTTAAAATGCTTGCTTTATTTACTTAAAATTATTAAATTGGTGTGTTATTTACAAATTAGGACTGGGCGATGTAAGAAATTTCATATTGTGATACATCATCTGTTAGACATCGCGATATAGCGATGTATCGCAATTTAGTATATGTTCAAAAGTTATCTATCAGAAATCTTTAAATTAATCAAAAATAAATAAAAGGAATAAATCCATTACAAATCTAAATGTCTTAAGTAAAAACAAACCTAAGCTTTATTTTAATTTTTTTAAAAATTAAAAATGACTTAAGATTTATTGGTTTAAAAATAATAATAAAACTAACAAAATATTTTACATACATACATTAAAAATTAGGAGGAAAAAAAAATTAAAGGAAAAAAACAAACTAAAGAAATGTTCTCCTTAGTGAAAATTTTTTAAAATTATTTGTTGAAAAAAAATTCGTGTTTTTGAAGCATTGTTAGACCTTATTTTATTTATTTATTTAAAATAACAAAGTTGTATTAACTAATGGTCTAATTCTATACTTATTAAATGTAAAAATAAATTTTAGTTTTTTATTTATTTATTATTATATATTTTCTTTTTCGAAAATAAGATCGACTATGGATTTATTTGTTTAAAAATGATACAGACTGTCTAACAAATTATGTAACAAACAAGTATTGAAAGAATTTTAAGAAAAATTTTAAAAAAAAGAGACTTTTAAGTGCTATTGTTAAATTATTAAAAAGCGTCAAAACATTGCTTAACATTTTATTCAATTAAAAAAAAAATTTTTTTTTTTAACTAATAGCCAAATTTTTCTAAAATTAAAAACGGCTGAAGATTTATTTGTTTAAAAATAATCAAATTCTATCAAATTATTATACTTACTTGCATTAAACACATTTAAAAAAAAAAGCTAACTTTTTATAACAAAGTTAAATACAAAATACCCCTATTAAATTGCATCGCTTAAAATGAAAAACAATAATTATAATAAAAAAATGAAAATCTTTTTTTTTATTATTGATGTCTTCTTTTCATTAATAGATTGAGTTCAGAACGAAGGACGAAAATTCAAGATAATAGCGATTGTGCAACGATCGCCCAATAACAGTAGGTATACAAAAAATAATTTACAAGAATCGTTAAATCCCGACAGACAAAAAAAAAAAAAAGAAGAAAAAAGAGCGACGAAATAATGCACAATGAAACGACCGCTAATTAGTAAAGTGCACAGCGATCACAAAATAACGTAAGTCCAGATGAAAATAATCTTTAATGAAAGTAAACTTCCGAAGACAAAAATGGTGCATTAAGAAACTATGCATAGCGTTCTATTTCAACGCCGATCCTCACACGAAACCCGGAGTTCTGATTTAATTCCTTTTTCGTTTTTAAACATCATGAAACTAACATCGTCTTCGTAGCTAGATTCTATCAACAGCTCCGCAGTTAGACGAATTCAAAATAGTCTTCATCACCGCAGTGACAGCGTTAGCACAGGCAAGTATTCTCACATATTTAATTGTTATATCGTTAAACTGCAAACGTTGTCTTACATGACGGTTTAAATCAGATTTCTGATGCATCGGCTAAAACGAGAGTCACTCTCGGCACCTTAAATCAGATTTCTGATGCATTGCCTAAAACGAAAATCAGATACGAAAATCAGATTTCCGATGCATCGCCTAAAATGAAAGTCATTATATCGGCATGCCGATTTATGTATTAAATCAATATTTCGCGATGCATCGATTTATAGCCCAGTCCTATTACAGATACACATTTTTTTTGAAAAGATATTTAAGATATATTTTGTTTATCTAACAAAATTAATGACTTGATAAATGGACTTATAATCGTAGGATAAATAAGCTTTAGTGTATAAGTTTCTATCAGTTCTAGTTGTAGGTTTTAAATATACAAGCATTATTTTCAAAACGTTAATAACTTATATATTGAGTTGTATTACATTTTAGAATAAAAATTTGTCCTTAATTTCACCTATATCATAACATTTAAAGCACTCAATTCTAAAAAAATGTTTTTATATGCTTTTACTCAAAAGTGATTGCGCTTATAATTGATAAAAATGAAATAAAAAAAATTATTTTATTGTAAGACGAAACATTGGATGATAATTGATTATAAATTTTAAAAAAAATTTCCACCATTTTGTTTTTATATTAGCATAAAAAATTTTGCATGTAATGGCAGTTATTGTTTTATTACAATATAAAAAGTTAAAATACAATAAATTACTATCGCTGATATCAGCAGAGTAAGACAAAACAATTTATGTTCCCTAAATAAGAATTGTTATCAACAACATGCCATAAAAAGCCTTTGAAATGTAAAGCTACGAAAAGTTCTAATAGAAGCAAGCGACAAAAAAATTGCCGAGACACCTAACATAAAGGTGTGATACCGGCAATGATGGCATTAACGTTTTCTATTGAACCAAGTGTGAGGTGAGTTAAGAGTGGTATGTTGGCAAATAAGGCAAAGAAGTTTGCCTAAGTATCTGAAATAAAGGTGTGATACCGGCAAGGACGTCATGAAAACTTTCTATTGAATCGAGTTTGAGGTGAGTTAAGGGTGGCACATCGGCAAATAAGTTCGCCTAAGTACCTGAAATAAAGGTGCGATACGGGCGATAACGGCATGGACGTGTTCTAATCAGCCTACAGTTAAGGTGCCTTAACGGCAAGCGAGGCAAATGACGTGTGCCAGTGAACGTATTTAGCTTTTGACAAAAAGGTAAAAAAGACACCATAAAGGTACAATAAAAGCTTTTACTGCAATTTTCTCTTTATTCTGTGAAAAAAAAAATTTTTCCGGGTATTTAACAGGCAAAAATGGCAAAGCAATCCAGAGGCAACAAAGTAGTTCCGGTCCTTTAACGATTGCCAGAAGTTTACCTGAAATGCCATCACTGGCCCTCATTTTGGCCCGGATTTCACTTTATTAACGGGACCGATACGGCAATGAAAAAACCACCGTAATGGCATTTCTGGTGAATTGACATTGTCCCTTCAGTAGCCCAAAAGTCGTGTGCTTGTAGGGTAGTGGTGTAAAACCGGGTACACATGTTAACCTATGGGTAATTTAGAAATACTTGAACTTTAATGAAAAAAATAGCTGACATTTTTATTTTATATCACAATTCAAGGAAATTATGCATACAATTTAAATGTGATGTAGTCAACGTCGTACTACATCAAAAGAGCGTGTGGCTAAATCCTGAGAGCCATGTGGATATATGACGATATCACGCGAACTGGATGTGACAAAAAGTTAATACTCTAATTTATAATTTGATACAGGTAATTTAAAAATCATGAAGAAATAAATTGAAACAGATGACGGAAAAGAAATAAGAAAAATTGTGAAATTGCATCAAAAGTGAATAAGCAAATGTGTGATTCCAATTAAACATGTCGTAATAATATCTTACAATAAATAAAGGAATTTTAAAAAACATAAAAATTCATAGCAATAACTGTTGAAAAAAGAACAAAACATCACATGGATTTACAGTGGAATTGGCTCAAATCAGGTGTGTTAATAAAATGACAACTCAAATACGCAATTTTAATTTTTGTTTAATTTTAGTTTAAATTTAATTTCACATATTGCAATAATATCACATACAAAGTATTAGTTCATTAAAAACCATGTGAAAATCAAAAAATAAATAAATAGTCAGAAAAGCAGTTGAAGAGACACATAGATTTACAAGGAAATAAGTGCAAAATGAGTGCAATAGGGAATTTCCATAGCTATAATACTCTACTAAAATATCGGAATTCCATTGACTTAATACTATTTTATTGCAGCCAAATAAAGCAAAAAACGGGGACACCGCATTGATTTAATGCATATATTATAGCTAAATTAGTTACAAATCAGAATTAGTAACTAACGCACCTTTCATAGATGATGTCCTACCATCTTACATTGATCAAAAATTGACCTGTTCTTTCTAATGACACTTGAACAAGCCAAACTTGCTAGTCATTGGCCTTGCAGGTTAAGTCCCTTTTATTTGACAAGAGGGCATGGCTAGGGTGAAAATGCGACTTAGCTTAGAATCCCTGGACAGATGGCAGCACCATTAATTTGTTGAGGCCCCTCTCACAAATTAGATATATATCTGAAGAAGAAAGTTTTCACCAGATCCCTGTACCCATGGTACTGCTCAGCAACTATTCGCATGACTTTTGATTCCACAGATTTTGCAAGTATGTATCTGACATGTACTTGGTGGGTCTTAGAGGATTTAAGGATTTAAACCAGACCCAAGTTCTACTTTATTTGCTACCACAACCCTAAAATTGGCCTAATTTTTGAAAACAAGTTTTAAAATATTAGAAAAATAACTACCATTGGAGGGAACAACTTTTTAAAAGTATGTCAATTCGGAATTACTTTTCATAATATCAATTTCACACTTTTGTTTTTGCTACATTTTTACAATTGTTTTCTTACAAATCTGTGCAAAAAAAAAANAAAAAAAAAAAAAAAAAAAAAACTCCCTATAGCACAGAAATGAGAACTCTGGAGAAAAAAAAATAATGGTAAGGAAACTTAATTTTTAAAGTAGTGGAACTTCATGAAAATTCTTTCATTAGAATATAAGTTTTTTAATTGTAGAAGTCTGTAAATCAATAGTCTTGAGATTCACTGAGCTCCACCAATTAGTTAAAAAATCACATGCCCTGCTCCTAGTTTTAAAAACCACAAGACAATATGAAAATCTTGGAATTCCTAGGTAACCTGAAATTCAATCATCCCTGAAACACTCCTAAGGTGAAAAATAAACAGGGGGGCCACTCAAATCAGATTTCAAATTTCCCTGATTTTACCAGGTTTTCCAGTAAAAATATTAAAATTTTCAGGTCAGCGTGTTTTGTTATTTTTTTTTTAATAAAGTATAGGTAAGTAAGTACAAGAAAAGTGTTAATATTATTTGAAATGTCTTTTTTAATATATCATATTAAATAGATGCGGAGAAAATAATACGTTTAGCTTGGAGAATATATTGCTTTTAGTGAATAAAAAATGTTTTTAAGTGTGAAATAGTTTTTGTACAAAATGTACCAAATAGAAAATACAGAGTGACCCAAAAAAACCTTGGAAAAGTACTGTTTAATATATTTTCATTAAGCAAAAGAAAATAATTCCGGGTGATTACACATCAGTAAATTTTTATATTTATTTACAGTTCAATATAGAGCCATTTTATACAGTATTTTATCCAAACAGTGCTCTTTATAAAATTCATTGATATAATTTTCTTTAAACCAATATCTTAAGTAAAATGTTTAAATAATGTCGTTTGCTTTGAATTAGCACTATTATTTTAAGAGATATTCAGTATTCGCAAAGGCAAATTGCCAAATTTCTTGTAGCATATTATATAGAAAAACACTAGATAAAATTCTTTAATTTTTTAATTCTTTAAATATTTAAAGAATTCCAATCTAACCACATGATTTCTTTGTTTAGATTATTTAACTGCTTTTGTTCTTACTAGTGGGCAATTCCATAGTGTCAGACAAAAAAAATTAACATAAATTTCTAAGAAAAACTATCTTATAAAATATAAGTTATAATCATCAAATTTTTATATTAAATATTATTACATCATAACCAATCGAAAAACAATTTATTTTAAACAAACTGATTATAATAAGTTCAAATTAAATGGATTAAATTGTGGGTGTCAGATGTTAATCGCATGAAAGCGAAAAACGCTTACTCATTTAATTGATTGATAATTGTCTGAACTCTGTGAATTTGTTTGTAATTTAAATGTAAACATGACTGAATTTAGAAGCTGATATTTGAATAAAAAAATTCTATGCAGTTCTTAACTTGTAAAATATGATATGTTTGATTATTTGAATAATTAATTTGAAATTTTTTACTTTAGTGTCAGACATAAATTTTTTAACATGGATATAAATTTTAGTTAATGATAATCATTATAATGACTGAAAATTATTTTAATTTTAATCTTAATACTATAAACATTATTTTGCAATTAAATAGTTTCTTTAAGTTGTCTAATATTTCCTGTTGGAATGAATGGATCAATGTGTTTTATAACATTTTCCATCTTGTAAAAGTTAATTGAAAAATCAATTATTTTAATTTTAACTGTGCAATGTATATTAACAACAATGTAAATAAAAATCATATTTAAGCAATATTTCCTTAAATTGAATAGTTTTAAAATTCTTAGAATAAAAAAAGGTGTTGCTATTTTTTATAAAAATAATATGGGAAAGAATGACGAAAAGTTTAATTATTTTTAAGTACAATAAAAAAATTCTACTGAAAAATTTTTTTTTCTACTGCATTATTAGGCTATAAAAAATTTTTTGGGTCTGGTTCATTTAATCAACAATCACTTCATCGACAGGCCATTTCATCGAATAGGTCATTTCGTCGACAGGCCGTTTCTCGATAGGGTTGTTTCGTCGACAGGGTCATTTCGCCGACAGGGTCATTTCGTCGACAGAGTCATTTCGTCGACAGGGTCATTTCGTCAACAGGGTTGTTTTGCTGACAAGTCATTTCGTCGATAAGGTTGTTTCGTGGACAGGGTCATTTCCTCAACAGGGTTGTTTCGTCGACAGGGTAGTATTGCCGACAAGTTATTTCGTCGACAGAGTCATTTCGTCAACAAGTCATTTCCTCAACTGGGTTATTTCGTCGACAGGCCATTTCGTCGAC
Source organism: Parasteatoda tepidariorum (assembly GCF_043381705.1). Classification (NCBI taxonomy): domain Eukaryota; kingdom Metazoa; phylum Arthropoda; class Arachnida; order Araneae; family Theridiidae; genus Parasteatoda; species Parasteatoda tepidariorum. The sequence continues at coordinate 81,277,131 of NC_092214.1, forward strand.
AGGGTCATTTCGTCGACAAATCATTTCGTCATCAGGGTCATTTCTTCGACAAGGTAATTTCGCTGACAGTGTCATACGTAATTCTGAAACTATTTCAGAGATTTAATCTAAATATTTTTATTATTAATTAGAAAAATGCTATTATTTAATTTTTATACTAAAGTAAAATTCTTTAGAGCTGAGTATTGTTCCAATTGCACTAAAAGAAGTTCGTTTTTTAAATTAATTACAGTGGAAAGTCGCGTATCCGGAATCGGCGGGACTTTCCGAAGTCCGTATATTTGATTTTTCCGTATAAGTGACCTCCAAGGTAAACAAAGCTTAAAATGATCTGATTCTAAGAAGCAGAAAATAAATAAACATTATTTTTCGGGCAATAATGTTTTAGTATTAGAATGATATCTAATCAATCATAAACAAAATATTAGAAAAAAAATAATTATTGCTATTCTAAAAATAAATATAGAAAACGAAAAAAATTCCCAGTTATGAAAATATTAATTGCTCTCTCCACCATTTTGAACTAGAACGATTCAAGCAAGAAGGGGAAATTCCCGTCATTCAATAAGGTGGGTAGGTGGAGAAGAAAAATTCATTTCCTCCTTACTTGTCATTCAAGTTGAGGGCGGGGTAGTGACAAATTCTTATTTTCTCTCCCATCATTGGCTATCAATCAAGCATAAAGGCGTGGCATGCTAATTGGGTTCTCTTTATATTTTTTCTTGTGTGACTAAAGGGGATTCCCCCTCCACTTTAACATTCAAATAGGTTCCAGGAAATGCCTCTTTTACTAGCCAGCTGCATAAGAAAGAAGGGGGAGGGAGGGGACTCAGTTGTGCTCTTTTGAAAACAACCCCCCCCCCTTTCCTGCATTCCAGAGGAGGAGCCTCATGGTCTTAGAAGTTCTTCTGTTCTCTTTTCTGTTGATTTATGGGTTCAATGCATAGATCTCTAGAAATCTCTAGAAGCTGAGAAGGGGAAAAACCTGTCAAAAGACTTCGTTTTTTTTTTTATTTATTTATTTATTATTTTTTTTTAAGGAGAGGGGAAGATGAAGAAATGTTTGTTTATTTTGATTGTTAAAAAGTGTCCCGGAAATCGACCCTTCCAGAAAAGGGACGTCTGGATATGGGACTTTACACTGTAATAGGTAGTTGAGAAGCATTAAATAGAGAACAGTTGATGTATCAAAATCTACTTTTCTATATCTAAATCGTAATAGCTCGACACTTATTTTCAGCATAGGTAAGGATTGTCTTCAGAACATGACCAAGCTTGATATCCGGATCGCGGTCAACTGTTAATACAGCGCGACGTTGGCAATCAAATTATTTTTAATATCAAATCAAATTAATAAAATAAGATATTCTTAGAATTAAAAGTAATAAAAATATATTACAATGATTATAGACACTATTTCAAAGAGGAAAAAGCTAAATTCATTGCTGTAAGAATTTTCAGCATTTTTACATACATTTTAACAAAAACATAGACATCAGTCGAATTCTCACAGAAATGAAAATAATCATAGACCTAATAATTGTATCTGCATAAGTAAAAAAAAAAATCTGGGTTTTATTTTATGGTGGTAAAGTAATTTCTTAATGCTCACTTTAATTGCAATTTTAAACTTTTTATTCAGCATCTTTAACATTAGGACAGGAATATGCCTATCCAAACAATCGAACTTAGTCTTAGTTTCGTTACCACTATTAGAGTTTTTGAAGAACTATAGGAATGCAAACATGATATTTAGGTATTTACCGAGGCGGTTGTAGACTCCTACAATATTTAAAGTGCTACTCACTTTACCAAAAATGTTTCAAAACACAGGCGTAGCGTTGCAAGCATGTATGTGTTTGCTCTTCACAAAATATTTTTTTTCTATTAATAGTGAATTTAATAATAGTTGCAAGCATGTATGTGTTTGCTCTTCACAAAATATTTTTTTTCTATTAATAGTGAATTTAATAATAGTATTAATTATTAAATTAAAATCTAATACTATTAAATTATACTATTATTATTATAATTAAATAATAATAATGGTATATTTTAATAAGTATAATAACAGTAGTAAATAAAGGAAGAATTAATTAATTTCTTATTTGCAGGATTCAAATTAGAGACATTTTGTTTAAAAGAAAATGAAAAAAAAATTAAACATGGAATTTAAACGTAAGAATAAATAACTCTTACTCTACAAAAAAGAAAAGAAAAATCGTGCAATAAAAATTTGACCAATTTTTGACAAGTTTAATTGCTCAAATTTTTAACTGATTTTCTGTACAGCATGGAAACACAATGTTCAAGCGTTTTCTGACCACTATTAGCACAACTTATCGCCAATTAAAATTTTGATTATTTTCGGCCTGAACAAGCCAGGAGGCTCAAAACTAAAATATAGAAAAAATGAAAATAAAAAATTTATATATATTTAAAATATTAAGTTTGTTCAGTAGACTACAAATGAGAAAAAAAATTTTAAAAATTTTCACGCATAGCAAAAACCACAAGGGCAAGATTTCACAATAAACTTCCATCAACATTGAAAATTCCATTTTTTTCGTTTTGGTGACAAAAATTAACATTTCTTTTTCAGTAAATACATATCAAACATGATGTTTAAAAACATTTCCATTTCCGATTACACTTTTTAAAGGACTTTCCTTAATGCTCGCCTTTAAAATATATACTCTCACTGCAAATTTATTAATTTAAATAAATTTTTATTCTCTGGCAAATCAAAAAGAAAAACATTTTAATATTTGAGTAAAAAAGTAAGTTTGCTAAATTTATTTTAATTAAACATTAATGAGAATTAAATCAAATGCATATGGATAACTCTCCTCAATTATAAACTCAAAAGTCAATTTATTTGTTCTGTCGTAATAAGTTGCGTTTTTTTCCCAAATGTTTTAAATCATAAAAACCAATTAGACAGGTTTCCTTCCCTCCTCTGATTTGGTACCATTTTTTACATCATTTCGATTGCATCGCATACCGAGGATGTGGAGTCATTGTGAGTTTTTCTTTTTTTTTTACATCAACGAAGTTTATTTCATAAGGTAAAAGAACTTATAAATGTTTGGGGTACACATAGGATAAAATACATATTAAATATCAAAACGTTACAAATAATTAATTAAATAAGAAATAAAATAAACTGGAAATGCGAGAACAAGATTTTTGTTTCAAATAATATTTCATTTAAATTTCACAAGAATTATTAGAAACTTCCCTCTTCTGCAGAATTGCTTACAGAGACATGAGGAAGAGGGTTAGAACAAGATTTTTTATAAACAATATTTCCCAATATGTTTCCCAAGTTGGATTTTCATTTTATTTTTCCCCCACATGCATTTTTTTCAAGATTTTTATAATACTAGGAAGTTCCGCCCCGTCCTCACTTCGCTCACCAACCTTTGCAATAGCCACTCATACAACTTAGTTTGTTTTTTCCTATATCGATATTTTTTTTAAAGAGAAAATATATAAATATTTAAATTTTATGCAAGAAAATTTTATTAATACGTCAAAAGTAACAAAATTAACGATTACTTGCACATGAAAAAAATCAACTGACCTTGAAAAAATAAATATATAAACTCTGGGAATATATAAATTTTTGATAAAACACAAAGTAATTTTACTAGCTAACAATCTAAAAGATTTGAGTTTTTCGGATTAAATTCTTTGTAATCACCACCATTGTTATCATTGTAAAAGTTTGTTCCTTTTCTTTTTCTTTTTTTTTCCGACTAGATTTTCAACTGTATTGTTGCGTATATAAACTGTATTGTTGCATTGCGGGGGAACTTTTTATCGACAGAGAATTTTTGCAGCTGAAATGGCCTGTTAACGAAAAGACCTTGCCATTGAAATTACCTATCGACCACATGGTTTCATTATCTCACATATTCATTATATACTGTCTTTTTTTTCCTTCCTAATTTCACCCGTCATTCACTCCCCAAGAATCATTTACAATAGTTATTGCAATTGCTTTTGCGATGATAATCTATAATAATGTACATAAAAAATTTATTTTAGAAATAAATATGTTAAATATGACTGACTAGAAAAAAATTTTGCAATATATAACTTAAATGTGTAAAGTAAAATTAAAGTTTCGTTTTTGCAACGTGATGTGATTAAAGGAGTAGGCAATTTTCAAATAAAATGTTTCTTTTCTAGCAACTTCAACGAACTATTAAGATTTTGCATCAGACTAGGTTTAAAAAATTTCATTAGAAATATACTAAATTACAAAGAAGTGCAAGGGGCAAAACGTCTAATGTAAAAAATCATAGAACTAGTTTCAAAATTACACATGACTTTGCTTACGAAATAACCTTTTCTTAATATTGTCGACGATATGACTCCTGTAGACGAAATGACCTTGTCTACGAAATGAACCTGTTGACGAAATGACCATGTCGATGAAATGACCCTGTCAATGAAACGACCCTGTCAATGAAATGACTCAGTCGACGAAATGACCCGTTCGACAAGATGACCCGGTCGATAAGATGACCATGTCGACGAAACAACCCTGTCGAGGAAATGACCCTGTCGATTAAATGACCATGTTGACGAAATGAACCATTCAATGTAATAACCTTGGCAAAGATATGATCCTGTCGACAAAATGACTTGCAGACGAAATGACCCTGTCGACGAAATGACCTTGTTGATGAAAAGACCTGTCGACGAAACAGCCCTGTCGATGTATTGATTGTAGATGAAATGAATGCGACCCATTTTTTTGGGGGGGGATGGGGAGATTGCGTAGGAAAAATGATATTTTATGCTTCAAAGCATACGATATTAACCAATATAACTTTTACTTGTATTTAGTGGCATAGCTACCGGTGAACAAGAGTATATGTCCCCAGTTGTAGTACAAGAGATGCGCCAAATTTATGGAGAAAAAAAATTTCGATAAAATCTAGAACAAATTTTAATCTCTTTTTAATACCCTTTCACCAGTTTCATTTGTCAATAGCAGTCCCATTAACTGCTAACAATTTTTATCCTATTTACCTAAAAAGTGAATAGGATGTGTGTTATTCTTATAGTTTGCTATGAAAGTAGGTTTATTATTTTTTTCAAAAAAGTATTTTTTTCTTTACTAAAAAAAATAAATAAATAAATAAAATAAAATAAATAACTACAAAATGTTCTGAATTTTTTTTCTCCACATACATACATTTTTCAGGCTCTGAACAAAATGATTGATTTAAAATGTTCTAAATGAAGTTAAATTGTTTCTCAAAAATTTAAAGTTATTAATTGAGTTGCTTATCTCAAATAAATAAAACAATAATAAATTAAAATAAAAAATTTCATAAAAACTTCATTGATCAATTTTAAGTTCTAATATAAATAACTTAAAGTACAGCATAAATAAACAAATTTTAGTAGGTTACTGAGGAGAAATACATTATTGTAAATTAATCTAAAGGAATTGTGGCGTTGCGGTCTGAAATGCAAAGTTCGAACTACGAATCTCTGACTTTGGACTACGTCACTCGCAGCCGATAATTGACGTAAATCTCACACCTTAATGGAGATATGCGTGAAGGGCAAAATCAGCAAAATGCGCACAGTATGTTTTGGATATAACTTGGCCGCATCCCCACAGCTTGCTCTCTCTCCCCGTCGGTTCGAGCTAGCAGTTCGGCATGTTCTCGCCGGTTACCTTTTCGCAGTTTTTTTCTATGCTGCTTCAATGTTAAAGTGGTTAAGTTTTATATATGTTAGAATGTTTTAGTTAAATTTACAAGTTTCCTAAATGTTAATAAAGATAGTTATTTATTTAAACTTAGTGTTATTTATGAAGAAACCTATCATCTGTTCTCGGGAATATTTTCATGTGTAACGCTTTTCTAGAGTTAGATTTCTCTTTAGAGTTTAAGTGGGGACTCTAGCAAAGATACCAAACAACCCCACAAGTGGTGACCCAGACTTAGAAGTAGTGACACCCTTCTGAATTAAAGAATATGTGCAATTACAGATTACTATTTTTATTGAACGTGGCTGGCCTACCTGATACGCAGTGAGCAGTTACTTCCTAGTTAATGTTTCTCTTTTTCAGAGCTGTGCATGTGCCATTTTTATAGGTTTTAATGTTTCTATACACTAGTGCAATTTAAATTTAAACGTATTGAATTTAATTAAATTCTCATGAACTTGTAAACAGTTGAGTTAAGAAATACAATTTGAGTTTGAATTCATAAAGTACAATGTAAAATTGAATGAATGCTTTCGTAAACTATTAATATTTTTTCTTGAATAATGTACTAGTTTTTAATACGTTTTCAAAGGCATTTAAATCGTTAACTTGATAGTATAATGCCGACCGAAAACGAAATAGCCAGAGTTGCATTTTGAGCTCCACCCGTTTGGAAAACCGAAATAAATCTATGGTTTCTTCAAGTAGAATCAAATTTTGTGATGTCAGGAATTGAAAAAGAATTAACAAAATTCCACTGCGTCGTTGCAGCGTTAGATATGGAAGTTCTTTCTTATGTAAAAGATATCGTTGAGGTTCCACCTACAGATAATCCATACACGGTTCTTAAGGAACACATTGTAAAACGTTTTACACAGTCCGAAAGTTCGCGATTGAGGACTTTTTTACAGGAATTATATTTAGGTGAGAAAAAACCAACACAACTATTACATGAAATGAGATCGTTAGCTGGTAGTCAAATATCTGATGATGTTTTAAAAAAATTGTTTATTCAGCGACTCCCTATTAATATTCAGCAAATATTGTCAATTAGTAAAGACAAACTTGATGATTTGGCTCAAATCGCGGATGAAATAAACGAAGTTTCTTGTTTCGGTACTTCAAGTACAGAACATAATATTTCTTCCGTCGATTTAAAAGGGTTACAATCTCAAATTTCTGAACTTTCCGAGAAAGTTGAAAAATTGACTTTTCGACAAAAATGTTACAACGGAAGTAAATTTCGTCAACGGTCTGGTTCAAGGTCTCGTGCGAATTCGAATAATGTCAATAAAACTTTGGAAAAGCAATATTGTTGGTACCATTTTAAATTTGGTAAAAATGCTAAAAAATGTGTCGGTAAATGTTCATACTCGGAAAACTGAATTCCGCTGCTGTTTCGGTGACGACAGATAGTGGGTTAAAGTTCAGTCGCCTCCACATATTTGACCGAAAATTAGGTTTCAATTTTCTAGTTGATACTGGCGCGTCAATTTCAGTTTTTCCACGCGACCCACACATTCATAAGCAACCGACTACGGAGATAGCAATCTACGCTGCGAACGGAACAAAAATAAACACATACGGTTTTCGGAGATTAACGTTAGATTTTGGTTTAAAAAGGCAATTCAATTGGAATTTGTTATTGCTGACGTAGTGCGACCTATCTTGGGTGCAGATTTTTTAGAATTTTTTGGTTTATTGGTTGACATAAGAAATCGCAAATTGATTGATAGTACTTCGAGATTTTCAGCTAAGGGTACACGGGTTCGAGGAAAATCGTTAGGTTTAACTACGATTTGCGGAAATACTGAGTATCATTTCCCGGTATTACAGATAAATCTTTTCTAAAGAGTCCTAAAAAGTGCAATGTTACTCATTCTATCATTACAAGAGGTCCACCGGTTTGTGCAAAGGCTCGTCGTTTAGCCCCAGACAAACTTAAAGCAGCTAAAAAAGAGTTTGACATTCTTATGGAACAGGGTTTAGTTTCTCCTTCAAATAGCCCATGGTCCAGTCCCATTCATTTAGTTAAAAAAAAGAATGATGAATGGCGGGTATGCGGAGACTATCGAAAGTTAAATTCGGTCACTTTAGAAGATCGTTATCCCATACCGCATATTCAGGATTTTTCATCTGGCTTAGCTGGTAAAACTATATTCTCAAAAATTGACCTGGTAAAAGCGTACCACCAGATCCCATTAGAAGCGGATTCAAAATCTAAAAGTGCGGTACTAACACCTTTTGGTCTTTACGAATACAATTGCATGTGTTTTGGATTATCAAACGCAGCGCAAACTTTTCGAAGGTTTATTGATCAAATTCTACGAGGATTAGATTTTTGTTACGCATATTTAGATGACGTGTTAGTCGCTTCCGCAACTGAAAGTGAGCATATGATGCAATTGGAACAAATTTTCGAGCGGTTGAACTCGTTCGGTATTATTTTAAACGTCGAAAAATGCGTGTTTGGTCAAAAGGAGTTGCAATTCTTGGGATTTCTTGTTAATACTCAAGGTATTTCACCTCTACCTGATAAAGTAACAGTTATTCAATTTTCCCTTGCCAAAGACTGCTGAGGAATTGTGCCGTTTCTTAGCTATATTAAATTTCTATCACAGATTTTTAAAAAACGCTGCTACTATTCAGGCCCCCCTACACGATCTTCGTAAAACTAAGAAAAAAAGGGATAAAATGGATAAAGGGATAACTAATTTTGTTGGAACTAAGGGAAAATTATGGATTTATTCAAATGATTGGTTGAAGTTATTTTATGCCACTAGAAGAGACGGATTGTACTACCTGAAGCCATACAAATATAAAACTGGAACTCCAAAAGCTGAAAATAGTGGATTTAATGTTGGCACTTGTAAATCAGGAACAGATATAGCTACATTGTTGCATAGGAGATATTGTCATATTAATTTTGATTACCTTAAAGAAACTAGCAAGAACCAGAGTGTAAGGGGATTACCTAATATAGAAAAACCAGATGAAAATTGTGACACTTGCCTCCTCGCCAAGTCCAATAGAATTTCATTTAAATCAATTCCAAGTCGTACTTCTCAACTTGAAGTAGTATATATGGATATCTGTGGTCCTATGCCGAAAACTTCAGAAGGAGGAAATAGGTATTTTTTGGCAATTATAGATGATTACAGTCGTGCAGTAGTTTTTACCTTATGAGGAATAAAAGTGAAGCATTTAGGAAATTTAAGAATTATCATGCAAAGATGGAATGCTTGACTGAAAGAAAATGAAAGTGTATCAGGAGTGACAATGGCGGTGAGTTCTGCAATAACCAATTTGAACAATACTTAGAAGAGCATGGAATTTGTGCGGAGCGAACTAATTACTATACGCCAGAAGAAAATGGTGTATGTGAAAGATTTTATAGAACTGCTCTGGATACCATTAAATCTATGTTGAAGGATAGTAACATGAATGAATAATGGTGGGATGAAGCAGTATGTTGTTTTGTTCATACATGGAACAGAATTTCAAGAAAGGGAAAGAAAATGCCATATGAGATGTTGTATGGAAGGAAACCACCAGTAATGTATTTTAAAGTGCTTGGATGTAAGGCTTATGTTGGTGTACCTAAACGAAAGAGAAATAAATTCCAAATGCGTGCCAAAGAAGGTATAATGCTAGGTTATGCTTTTTCAACCAAGGGCTACCGTATCTACTTATCTGAAGATCGTAAAGTTATAGAAACAAAAAATTTTGAATTCAATGAAAATGAATTTGCAGTGGAAGTCCTCCTGGACCCAAGTAGAAAACCACCAAGAAGAACAAAATGGAATGAAAAAGAAGAATCAAGTGATGAAGATATTATTCATAGGCCAGAATTTGACTCAAGTTGTAGTCATGAAAGCATTAAGAAGGTATCAGACTTAAACTGGTTAAGAAAAGCAACTAAACGATCAGATGGATCTAGAAATGATATTTATTATTTCATAGAAGGGTCTAAAAACCGATTTAGGTCATCAAATGACATTGAGAAATATTGCGATAGTCATGGAATTAAATTTGAAAAAGATATATTTGATTTTAGTGGTAGGAATGAATATTCTGGTAAAGTAACCAGAAATGAAGTCAGCATAGTACAAGAAGATGAAGCAAATTTAATTGAGTATAATATTCCAAAAAGCTACAAAGAAGCAGTTGAGTCAAGAAATTGTGAAAAATGGAAGAATGCAATGGAAGAGGAAATTGAAATGATGAAGAAAAGAGAAGTGTGGTCATTGGTAGAGAAGCCGAAGGATACTAAAGTGATAGGTAGTAGATAGGTGTACAACCTAAAAACTGATGAATCGAATAAAATTGTGAGACATAAAGCCAGACTTGTTGCACAAGGATTTAAGCAACAACAGGGTATTGACTATACAGTGAGGCATTTTAGCACGTGGTACAACATACCCATAGTTTCATTGCCAATAGCTAAAGGATTAAATTTGTCAATGCAGGATTGCCCACAAACAGAAATGGAGAAAGCAGAAATGGAAAACATTCCATACCGAAGTGTTCTTGGATGTGTGTCCTTTATAGCAAGTAGGACAAGACCTGAAATATCTTATGCTGTTAATATTTTATCGCAGTATCAAGAAAATCCCAGTATCAGACATTGGCAAGCTCTACTGAAATTATTAGGGTATCTGCAATATACAAAGGAAAATATGCTTGATTTGTCGAAAATCTTAGATTTGTCAATAAAGTGCTACACTGATGCCGACCATGCATAAAACAGAGATGACAGAGTGTCAATAGGAGGAACTATTGTATATGTAGGTGATATCCCTATCTTGTGGAAAACCTTTAAACAGAAAATTGTTTCAATTTCTACCATGGAGGCTGAGTATATCTCTTTAACGGAGTCAGCCAAGGAATTAGTGTGGTTAAAAAATGTGCTAACTGATAAGAAACTCAAATTGGACATACCAAGCTGTGAATTGTTTTGTGATAACAGTGCTGCTATTGATTTTTCTAAATCTGAGGTTGAGAACTCTCGAAGCAAACACATTGATGTTCGTTACCATTTCGTGAGACAATATGTGAATGACAAATTCTTTGAATTAAGATATGTTAGAACTTTGAACAATACGGCGGACTTTTTCACAAAACCTGCGGTTAAAGAACACATGAGATCTTTTTGTAATAAAATATATTTAAGGACTTAACTCAAGGTTAAAATTAAGTGTTTAACTTTTTAGCACAGCAAAAGGGGGCCGAATGTTGGGAAAATGTAAGCAAATAGATGGGCATTATTTTCCTCTTGGTTGTGTCACTTCCTGTGGGAAGTTGGGTCACTTCCTGTTAACTCAGCTGGAAGGAAGTGGGTGTTTCTGTTTTTAGTCAGTTATATCTTTACTTTGGATAGAAGATGTTTCTTCTCTTATGTTATGTTTAGAGAGAGCTATGTGATGTTAAAGAGTTATGTTTAGTTTAATTGAATGTAGTTTTTCTTACTTTATATTTGAAGATTTATATTCAATAACTATAGTTGTACAGTTTTCCATGAAGTGAATTCTTGAATAGAAATAGATGTCTTCAATATCTTATACTTAGTAAGCTGGCCCCTATTTTTCAACATTCTATTCATATTTCGCTTAATTTTATAAAGAAAAAGCGAAATAAGAGATGAAAATAAATAAAAACAGATGCAACAAAAAGAAAAGCAGTGGTGTCCGACATAATTATAATTAATTATTAATTTACAATAAAAATATTTGTTATTATCAAAATCTTGCTTTAAACAGAAAAAAATAACTTAATTGTGTTATATCCTAGTGACACAGTACAATAATTATGTATTTTGGTGTCGAACATAAAATATCAAAAGTGTATCTTGATAATTTTTTTAAAGTCAAAATATGAAATGCTTCTACACATTTGTACAAGATAACTTGCTTTGTTACAGTTCACTTTAATTATTATTTTTTCCATTTTCTATTATTTGTATAAATTTCAAAAAAAAATTGTACTTTGTCAGAGATTCACTTATCACAGTTAAAAATTTCAAATGATGTAACCTTAAATTTAAAAGCCTATAACTTATTGAAATTTGATATTTACAAGTCATTATTTTTAAATCTTCAGTTTTTCACCTTGGAAATGATCCCTTGTTTACTTAATATTAAGTTTAAAATTTTGGTCATCCCAACTTGAAACCTGTACCACTACAGTGCAGAACAAAAAAAAATTCGTTTTCCTTCTTTCTAATGAACAAATATAAATATTTTCTTATATTCTAAGTTTATACATCAACTAACCATGCACTCCTTGGTTTTTGCCAGCTTTTTAGGGTAAAAGAAGTTTTAGAAATATCATTTCTGGAATGTAAGCAAAACATTTACGAACTTTTGACATTGTGATTAATACACAGTTCAAATTTTAAATTAGAAATTAAATATTTGTAAAAGAATCTTTTTTTCTTTAAATAAAATATGTTATAAATGGTTCAAATGAAATCCAGAAAATTAGCATCAATGCAACAATTGTAACGGTTTTTCTGCTAGCGATTCAAGAAAATGAGTGATTGGTTGGCTTCGCTGAGAAAAAATAATTCATTGTATGGGAGTAGAAAAGCTTTCAGAAAAAGAGTGTAAGATAAAATCTATTATTAAATTACAACCAATTATTTTTTGGAGAATTTTATAAAGTTGAAAATACTGAAACAATTCGTTAAAAGAAAAAAAAAAATACCCCAAAAGCATTGGAACAAACTTGAACAGTAGATAAATTTAGCCCACAGACTAGAAGATAAAAAAAAACAGAAAAACCTATTTTTGTGAACAGAAGCAAATATACTAACCCCTTCTTTCACCCCCCCCCCACAATTCTTGACTTTCCTGAACTGATTAGTCCCATAATCTCCAAAGAGGTCAAAGATTTCTCCATTCATTTAGCAAAATCGGAGAGTTTCATCTGGCATTCTAATTTAGCAGGGTAATAATGGAGAGAATATTAATGAAGTATTGCTAAGTTGATGATATTTTAGCTGTTTGACGATAAATTTCCATCTAAACAAAGTGGATATAACGGATGGTAAAATAATTTAAATTAAGAAATAAATTCCAGTTTTCCCTGATTTTTATCTAAATTTCCCTGATTTTTATAGGTTTCTTCCAGTATAAAAAAAAAATTCCCTGATAATTCCAGGTTTTCCAGGTGGGTGGCCACCCTGAATAAAACACCTCAGGTCAATATGGAATTATGCCTTGCACCCATTGCAACATCAGCAAATATACCATAATTTCAACCTCATTTACACCTGATAAAGAATGTTTAATTTCCGCCTCAAAAATCCCTAATTTTTATAAACAGGGATGAGAGTAGTCAGAAAGTAAAAAAGAGGAAATCCAAAAAACAAAAAAAAGAAAAGAAAAATATATATATATATAAACAAAAATTTGACAAAAAAGTGCGATTTTCAAACTTGTAAACCATGTGAATATAAATCCCGATATGAGACTTTTAAATCACGTAAATATGAAACTCTACATCGAATTTAAAAAATGCGAAAATACAAATCATGATTTTTTAATTTTTTGATCACGATGCATAATTTTTAAATCGCGCGATATTACAACCACAAAAACGAATCACGATATTGGATTTTAAGCTCACGTGAATACGAATTGCTACATAGGGCTTTAAAAGCTCGTAAATACAAATCGCGATATTGATTTTTTAAATCTCGTAAGTAAGAATCGCACTGTACAATATTTAAATCGCCTGAATAAGAATCGCAACGTTCAACTTTTAAATCAGGTAAATACGAAAATCGAGATTTGATAATAAAATCGAGATTTTAAAAATGCATAAATACAAAACACGATATTGGATTTTTAAATGTCGTAAATAAGAATCATAATATACGATATTTAAATAGCGTAAATAAGAATCGCAATGTGCAACTTTTAAATCAGGTAAATACGAAAATCGATGATTGATATTAAAATCGCGTGAATAAAAATCGAGATCTGAATTACGAAAATACGAGCTATCCAGCCGACGGATAAAAAATACGGAAAATCTTATTTTCTGTGCGTGAAATCGGAGAAAATAGCTAAAATAAGTAAAAATGCGGAAGGGTTAGCAGCTAGGGCGTAGATTGAATTTTCTGTTTATCTTTGAAAATCGTAAATAAATATAATTATTTTACTTCAATGACTGAATTTAAAAAAAACGGGATATTTATTTAAAAAAACGAAACTTTTAGAGAATCGGAGTTTTTGATAAAAAGGCTGAAATTCGAGAGACAAAAAAAATCTCATCCCTGTATAAAGGTCAACCAGTTTTATCCCAAGGAAATGATTTTTAGAGAAACTTCAGAGGGAGGAAAAGAGACTTCAACAATTTCCCTCCGCGGAAAATTAAATTCCTCACAAAACATTTTAACTTGGGCAAAAAAAAATTTCAGCGGAAATTAGCGGGAAAAATGGAAAAATCTGAAAAAAAGCGGAAATCCGCGAATCCGCGGAAGAATCTCATCCCTGTATAAAGGTGTCACTAGGATAGGAACATGTAAAATGTAACTGAAACGAAACATCACTGAAAAAGACAGAGATTTTCAAATAATGGAATATAATTTTCTAAGCAAAATGAGATTCTTTTTTCTAAATGGAAATTAGAACTAATCAAATGATTTTTTTTTCAGATTTTGGATTGCACATTAAAATGACATACTTCAAAAAGATGTAAACCCTAAAACTCAAAATATAAAAAGAATCAAAAAATTTTGACAAATTTTAGCAAGTTTTTAAAAAATTTGTGGTGCATTATCCACATCCAACCATAATCATCCACCCATAATTCATCACTTTTTAACAGCAAGTGAATGAAAAAGAAAAATACAATTAGGAAAAATTAAATAACTAAGGTAATACATTTTTAGCTCATTATACATTACTTAAATCACTACAGCTATGATTTTAAAATATTTTTTGTTGGTAATAAACTTAAGAAACAAACCATGGTAAAGTCCTCCAATTCTTTTCTTCTCTTCCGATTTCGATTATCTTGCTCAGCCTGACAGATTGGACAGATATATAGGTGCGTACAAGGTGGTCCACCTCCAAATCTGTGAGCAAAAAAAAAAATATAATAATAATAATAATAATAAAATTAAAATAATTACAGCAATAATTACCACTATTACATATTCAATTATTAAATAACAAACAGATTTGTTTAATAAAGTATTATTATTTGTAGATGATACAATCATGCTTATCTTTCTGTTTAACGCATACTTTTAAATTTTTTAGAATAGTTGTTACCAGAGCAGCAGGAATGAATATGGGTTAAAAAAGTACATAAGGCGATATAACTGAGCAGTGAACGCAACATATTTTGAAATGTAAATAGAGCATGCACATTGCAATAATAATTTTTGTTCTCAAAATGAACCACCTGACTGGAAGGTGAACCAAGAGAAAAAATTTTGCTTTAATTCTTCTCGTTATTTTAATAAAGAAAATTGATGCAATCAAAATTCTTAAAATATGTTAGCTTACTGTGCTACATTTGTTTGTACAGAAAAATTTGTAAAAAGAGGACCTTATACATTTCATAGGTAAGTTAGTTTATTACTTTTTGAAATTATAATTGTTTTATTTATTATATAAATGAACTTTTAGAATGCTGTGCTTTTCCTTAAAACATCATATTAATTCAGATTACTCCATTTTATACCTTCTAAAATCTAAATTCATGCCATTAAAACTATCTTAAAAGTAAATATAAATGAATAAGAATACAACTTAACCGTAACTCATATACAATTATTTACTATTAATTTTTAATTTTCTGAATTCTTTATTTCTTAATTCAATTTCTTAAATTCAATATCGTGTTTTTAATTTGAATTTTAGTGCTAAAATGTAGCAGGTAAAGGCTTTAGTGACAATGTTTTTTCTTTCCTTTTTCACTTATTTATGCTGCAATTTTTACTTTCTATAATATTTTAAAAATTATCGTCAATATTTTTTTATTATTTTATTTTAGAAGCTTGCTTTGCTTTAGTTTAGTTAATAAAATACAATTTCTCAAAGAGAAGAGGGGTTTTGAAAGATTATTACAGAACTATTCAATAATGTTTTATAGTAATTTTCAGTACATTAAGGTTTTATA
The DNA here is from genome assembly GCF_043381705.1 of Parasteatoda tepidariorum. NCBI lineage: Eukaryota > Metazoa > Arthropoda > Arachnida > Araneae > Theridiidae > Parasteatoda > Parasteatoda tepidariorum. The sequence goes on from NC_092214.1 coordinate 81,293,005, forward strand.
AAAAATATAAAAAAATCGAGACATCACAGACCAATAATATATTTGAATTGTAAAAAGTATTTTTATTATCTGTTTTGTAACAATTGGCTGGTGGCTGGGTCGCGTGCATGCGATTTTCCTTTTTAAATCCCTTCACAAATAATTATTCCCTAGCAGGCAGTAAATGGATGAAGAGGAGTGACGTAATGGTATGAGAGCCTATCAGCGATTGCCAGAGGGCGCTGTTTTTCTCCCTCCTTTTTTCGAATCTTCGACGCAGAGCGCGCTAGTCAGTCTCTTAAAAAATTTTATACTTATAGGTTGTTTCAGAGTTTAGGTCGAAGCTTCGGCCTACCCGGCACCCGCATCCATGGATCGGAGATAAGTAACTTTTTAATCAACCGAAAATTCTAATTTTCTTATTTGCTATGTAAGGTGATTTAAATTCAACAAAGGTCGAAATTATGTTAATCTTAAAATTTTTAACTTGAAATAGGTACTTAAAAAATTTAATTACTCCGCTATTTCTAACCACGTACGTGATAAATTTTTTTAAAACTCAGCATTAATTTTTATAAATTTGTTAAATGTGTGATATGTTCATTAATATAATTTAAATTGCTAGAACACTCGAAAATCATTTTTGAAGGTGTACCGAGTTTTTTTAATATATAATGTGTTCTAATTGTTGTTTAACGAAGACACTATATTTCTATAAGTGCAAATGCATTGTAATCAAGAATTAAGTTTTAATACATATTTGTTTTAAATGTTAAATTAGTCTTTAATTTTGACTATGTCTCATGCTGTTTCTTTGGATATAGATAACTTTGGTGCACGTGCAGACCGGTACCATAATTCTCAAAGATAGTTTAGAATCCTTCTAAATAAATTAATAATTATTTCGTTTAATCATGTCAATTAACATTGCTTATAATTAATTCTAGTCCAAATTGCAGTTTAACTAATTAGAATAACATTGATAATTGATCTTGAGGCATGTGGATGGCCAGCACGAGTACGTTAGATAATAGTAATAACTGATGTTAAATGTTAGTTATTAAGGTATGAAGCTACTAATTATTTTAACATTAGAATCACAATGTAATTATTTTGATAATTCTAGTTATATTATTAAATTTTTGATTTAAACTTACACAACGCAAAATTATCGTTATTAAGAAATAATTCTAAGTGCTATACGATCGAATGTAAATCAATTAATTTTTATTAAAGGATAAGGCTAATAGCTACAGATGGATGACAAAATAATACGAACACCTGTGAAAAAGTGTGACTTATTTTACACCTGCAGTACAGCCGCGCCACCTACAACAGAAGTCTGCTACCTAGTGAGCGTGAAGAGGAAGCTATCAGCCTCTCAACATTTGTCACCTGTGTTGCATGAGTTTATCTAACTAACTTTTATAAGGTGAAATGTCTGATCTGTCAGAATTCCAATGAGGGATGTTTGTTGGGGCGCGTTTAAGTGGATCATTGGTGACAGAAACAGCAAACTTTTTGGGGTTTGCAAGAAGTACTGTATCAGCCGTTATGACAGCATACATGAAAGAAGGTAAGACGAAGTCTTCAAAGCAAAACAGTGGCCGAAAGTCAAAGCTTGATGATAGGGATAGACGTGTCTTGCAGCGCGTAGTAGCTCGAAAACACAAGCAATCGTTATCCGAGATAACATCAGACATGAACAGTCATCTTCAGGACCCCGTTTCAACAAGAACTGTTCAAAGAGAACTTCATGCAGCGAACATTTATGGGAGAGTGGCAATTCGTAAACCCTTGGTGACAGCAACCAATGCTTTCAAGCGCCGTCAGTGGTGTAGAGGTCACAAAGGCTGGTCCCCACAGCAGTGGCAGCAGGTAATATGGTCCGATGAATCATCCTTCACCTTATTTCAGACCACCGGACGCGTTTATGTCTGGAGATCACCCAAAGAAGCGTTTGATCCTGAATGCCTCTTACCAACTGCGAAATATGGAGGTGGCTCCATTATGGTTTGGGGTGCAATATCTTGGCATGGTCTTCAGCCACTAGTACGTCTGCATGGGAGAATCAAATCTAATGACTATTTAAGCGTTCTAGCGGATCATGTTCATCCTTTTGTACAGACTGTATTCCCTGGAGAGCGACCGATTTTTCAAGACGACAACGCCCCTATCCACACCGCTAGGTGCGTTCAAACATGGTTCGAAGAGCATGACAATAAAGTTGAGCACCTCGCCTGGCCCCCTCAGTTTCCGGACTTAAATATTATTGAACATTTGTGGCAATATATAGAGTCTAAACTTCGTTCCCGATTCCCAACTCCTTCAAATCTTTTGGAATTAGAGGCCGCTTTGCAAGGGGAATGGCTTAATATTCCTTTACACGTTGTCCATGACCTTTCTGCATCGATCCCACGTCGTATTAAATCTGTAATTCAGTCAAAGGGTGGTCCAACTCCCTATTGATAAAGATTTTCTGATATTTCACAGGTGTTCGTATTATTTTGTCACCCATCTGTATATTCCAACATGTTTGTTAAAAAATGAACCATAAAATCAATACAAATAAATATTGAAATTATAACATTTTTAGATGATAATGCTGACTGGTTATGTTTTTTAAAATTTATAACAGTGATTGAAATTCTAAATTATAACACTTAAGCCTAAGATTGATCAACAATTTTATTTAATTATACCAACAATGTTAAATTATAACACTGGTGCCGTGACCAGTCGCGATAAGCTTAAATTAAAATAAATACTACTACAGGGTTCATGCTCTACTATAAAAATAAAATTCAAGTACTTTTCAAGGACTTTTTAAGACTTATTATAAAATTCTCAAGGACTTAAATNTGTTATTTTTTTCTGTTTATGGTAATTACTATGATTTTTCGTGGTATATCAATGAAATGTTTTATTAGGAAATTTGTGTTAGATTATAGTCATAGTTATAGGTTATAGTAATAGGTGAGTTAGGTTATTGTAATACTGAATAGGTTGATTTTCGAATGATTAGTTAAATAATTTATCATTATGGCAGAGTCAGGTGAAGTCACGGAAATTTTAGCTGCGAGCAATACGCCCGTTGTTATTCCGAGTGTCAGAGTCACTTCAAATTTTATTGCAGATTATTTAAATTTTATTCCGAAATTCGACGGTAATTCTTCATTAAATGAATTTATTAAGAGACTTAACGAAATAGCAGAACATTGTGATTGGTCAGAAAAAGACAAGATATTCGCGTTAAAATTGAGAATTACAGGAGAGGCGCAAGACTACCTTAACAGTCAAAGAGACAGGGATGTATCTTTTAACAATATTGTCAAAAAACTAAAAACTAGATTCGAAAGAAAGAATTCGGTAACTGCTAGTATTGGTAAACTAACTAATGCTTACCAGTTACCTGTAGAGAGTGTTAGACAATTTCTTTCACGAATTGAAAGCCTTTCATACAATTGCATTCCGGAAGAAAATAGTGAGGCATTCGAATCATACAGACTGCAGTTATTGCTCAACGCAGCCAGACAGGGCATTAAAGGTGAGATTTTAAAGGGAATAGGAGCTGCGGGGTTCACCGACTATAGAGAATTTAAAACCCATGCCATAAACTTTGAGGAAACATTATCAATCGCGAGGCCCACTACCGAGGAGGTAAACAATTTTGAATTAAGAAATATGCGCGAAAATAGCTCAGAAATAAAAGAATTAAAAGAACAAATAGCGATTTTAGCAGAAAACATTAAGCAAATGCAAATCAGGAGTAGGGAAAGTAGAGGTAAATATGACCATCAAAATTCTAGGCCAGGCAATCAAATAAAAATATTTAAACGATGCAACAAGAGAGGACACATTGCACCTGCGTGCAAAACTTTAATTTGCAATTATTGTGGAAGGCATGGCCACTTAGAGGAACGTTGTTACCAAAAACGGAGATCAAATAATTTAAACGAGAAAGGGGGGAATAGATGAGGCGCGTCTTTCCGTTGCTACCCCACTGATAGTGCCATCTTTAAACATCATGAGAAAAGAAAGTATAGTACCCTTGCCCAAAATTCAATTAAAAAGAAATAAATAAAATTACGTTGCTATGTTGGACTCGGAATCATCTCTTAATGCTATATCAAAGGAAATTTTGGAAGAAATGCAGTGTAAATTTAAAATTGAAAAATTTAACTTGTTTGTTCCAAATTTTGCGGGTGACACAGCCAGAATCAATTCTTTTGTTAACATACATTTTAAAATAAATGATAATCTTTTTAAGGAAGATTTTTTTATAACCCCTAATCGAATAAATTCAGATTATGACATGGTCTTAGGTAATCCATTTTTGGCAGGAAATAAACTTAATCTGAATTTCGAAAAGAATTGTATTGTGAATAAAAACTTAAAATTAAATTGGACAAACAGCAAAATAGATAAAGTCGAATGTAATCTATGCGAAAATGCAAAAGGAATTAAATTATACACTCAGAACAAGAATATTTTGGAGCCTAAATCTGAACAGATAATTTTTGTAAAATCACGGGTAAAGAATTTTAAGCATACTGAGCAGGTACTAATTTCTAATGTTCAAAAATTCAGTGATCTAGGTGTTTGGGTTGCAAGCAAAGTCAGTAATTTTTCTGAGTCTAATCTTTATCCGATAACAGTAATTAATGCTCAGGACGAATGTATACACTTAAATAAAAACTGTAATATTGCAATACTCGAATATTTAAACAAAACACGTGTAGAGCAATGTAATTCCTTGGAGACTGCACAACTTGGAGATGATTTTGAGGCATGGGGAGGTGATATCAAAATCGATCATTTAGAAGAAGGAAAACAGGAAATCTTAAAATTTTTTTTAGAGAATTACCCAGACATTTTTGCAAAAAGATCTTTCAGGATGCGACACCCTTTTACATTGCGTAGATTTAACTGACAATATACCGGTAAGGCAATGTCATTACAAGGTTCCTCACCATCTAAAAATGAGCTACTCGAGAATAAAATTATTAAGGAGAGTATGTCTCCATATTCAGCTCCGGTTGTACTAGTAAAGAAAAAGGATGGCTCTTATAGGCTATGTACTGATTTTCATAAACTAAATTTAAAAACACTCCCTGCCTCACATCCGATTCCTAATATGACCGATCTTGTTGACAACCTTTCTGGAGCCAAATTGTTCACCATTTTGGATCTTTGCACAGGGTTTCATCAAATGAAAATTAATCCTAATGATACATTTAAAACAGCATTGGCAACAGAAAATGGATTGCATGAGTGGTTACGCGTCCCATTCGGATTGCAAAATTCACCTAATTCCTTTCAAAGATTAATGGGAATCATCTTGTCTGGTCTCAGGCCTTTGCAAATTGGAATATACCTTGATGATATAATTACAGCTTCAGAAAATGATGTAGACAAACACTTAAAAAAACTAAAAATCGTTTTTGATAGATTGCGCAAGTACGGGCTTAAATTAAAACCAAAGAAATGTAAATTTTTAAAGACAAATGTAACATATTTAGGATTTACTGTTGAAAATGGTAAAGTTTTCCCGGATAAAAACAATATTGATGTAATAAATAATGCTAGAATTCCCCAAAATTTAAAACAGGTACAATCCTTTTTAGGCATGGTAGGTTTGTACGAGGTCTGTCTAAAAAGTATCCGACCTTAATTTTTCCCTCCCAAAGTAGTGATTCTAAGGCGGCACCACAGTGCACGGTGGAAGGAGGAACCTTAATGCGCGTGTTTGAATTTTTTCACCGCATTTGCTTGTGCAAGTCGCTGGCTGGTGGTCGCCAAGTAAGGTGCTGTTCAAAGTGTTCATTGGATTTAGTTTCCTCCCAAGATGACTGAACGAATTGAGCAAAGATACTGCATCAAATTCTGTCAAAAGCTTGGTGATTCTCAAAGCCAAACAATTCGTAAGATTCAACAGGTGTTTGGAGAAGAAGCGATGGGTGTAACACAAATTAAGGAGTGGTTCAACCGATGAACAACTGTCAAACTGGACGGCGAACAGCTGGCACTTGCATCACGACAACGCCCCTGAACATTTGCCCAATTGATCCACACTTTCTTAGCCAAACGTGGAATTACAACCATTCACAAACCTCCCTACTTCCCAAACCTGACCCCCTGCATTTCCAAAATTGAAGACGCCACTGAAAGGATCCCGTTTTGAGAGTAGAGAAGAGAGAAGGCGGAACGCGACGACGGAGCTGAACACCATTCCAAAAGAAGACTTTCAGAGGTGTTTCCCGTAGTGGAAGGATCGGTGGGCTAAGTGTGTGCAAGCACAAAGGGCCTACTTTGAAGGGGATTAGGGTCCCAACTCCGTCAGGTATTCGAAATATTTTTTCTGGCCAAAGGTCGGATACTTTTCAGACAGGCCTCGTATAGGAAATTTATTCCAAATTTTTCTAAAATCGCGTTACCTTTAACAAATCTAATCAAAGAAAACACTAAATTTGAATTTAATGATAAAGCGCTTGAATCTTTCAATACATTAAAAAAATGTCTGATCAACGAACCATGTTTATTATTGCCAAATTTAAAAAAAGATTTCATTTTAAGCACAGATGCTTTAAAGTATGCTTTAGGTGCTGTTTTGAGTCAGTATGGCGAAGACAATTTACCCCACCCTGTTGCTTATGCGAGCAGAAAGTTAAAAGGGGCTGAAATTAATTATTCAACCGTAGAAAAAGAAATGTTGGGAGTTGTATTTGGGGTAACACATTTCAGGCAATATCTGTATGCTAAACATATTACGTGATGACCTTACAGCATGATTACAAGATAATACACAAACTTGGAAAACAAAACATTACAGCGGATTACTTATTGAGAGAAATAAATCATATAAATAGTTTAGAATTAATTTCATTTGAGTCAGAACTGCTCGAAAAAATTAAATCAAGTCAAAAATCAGATCCGTTTTGCTTAAAAGTTTTAGACGAGTTAGAAAATGAGGGTAACATCAGTTCAAAATCAAAATTCTTTGTTAAAAATGATCTACTTTATTGCAATTTAAAAAATTATAAAGATAAGAAAAACGATAAACTTGTAATTCCTTTAAATTTAGTATCCGAAATAATGAAGTTATGCCATGATTCACCCACAGTTACCCATCAGGGATTTTCTAAAACCTTAAATAGAATTAAACAACACTACTTTTGGCGTAAAATGTATAAACATATTTTTAACTATATAAAATCATGCAAATCTTGTAATGAAAGAAGGACACATAAACCGAGTAAGTTGGCTCCTTTACAAAGGGTACCAGTTACATCGCAACCTTTAGAGCTTATTGCTATTGATGCTCTTGGTCCCTTACCGACAACCTTCATGGGAATCAAATATATTTTGGTTTTCTCAGATTATTTCAGCAGGTGGCCAGAGGCTTATGCTACTCCGGATATTAAGTCGGATACGGTAGCCAGAACCCTTGAAACCTTTACTGCTAGTCACGGAGTCCCAAATCATTTCATTACTGACAGAGGCTCAAATTTCTTGTCTAAATCAATATCAGAAGCTTACGAGAAGTTGGAATTAGAAAACACTCAACTAGTGCTTACCACACACAGAATGATGGGGTTGTAGAGCGTCTTAACGCTACAATTTTAAATTCATTAAGTCATCTGGTAAATGAGTCCCAAAATGATTGGGATAGACATCTTAATTTTGCTCTATTAGCTCACCGTACGGCAATACACACATCAACCGGTTTTACACCAGCTTCGATTTTGTATGGGAGAGAACTACAGCTCCCACATAATTTGTTAACAGGGGAAAATAGACTATCATATGCAGAAATTAAAGATTATGTTTTCGATTTAAAAGACAGATTAAGGAGATCGTTTGATGTTTTTAAGAAAAATCTCACTGAAGCTGCTGAAAAACAGGAGATCCGAAGAGAGAAGGTTTCTAAAGACAAAAATATTAAATTGAATGACTTAGTTTATTTATACACCCCCACCTTTAAACAGGGAACTTCAAAGAAGTTAAGTAAACTAAACACGAGTCCCTTTAAAGTAACTAAAATTATATCACCTGTTAAAGTTGAGATTGAGCCTGTGAGTGGTGTTAGCATGAAACGAGTGCATATTGATAGATTAACCAAGGTACCTTTGCGACTCGAACATTTTTCAGACACTCGTGTAGATAGGGGTTATGTAAACAATGAGGAAATTAATTCTCCAGCTGTTGAAGTGAAGAAAAAAACTCATGACTATAACCTACGCACTCGAAGGAAAAGGTAAAGTGATTTGTAATTGAATTAATTAATTTAAAATTCAGTGATGAATTAATAATGAAATTATGATTAAATAATTAAGCTAATTTTGAATTAATAATGAGTTAATTGAGATTGAGGAAATTGATTTTGAGTTGATATTATAATTAATTAAATATTACATATGAGGTTGAGAAGAGGTATCAATAATGATATGTACGAAAATTGAGGATTTAATGAGATAATTAAATTAGTTAAAAAAAAAAAAGAGATGTAGGATGAAATACGTTTAGAGTCGATAGACATAATATTAATGCAAAACAATGAAAAGTTTTGGTAGTGTAAAGGGAGGCAGATAAAAAATGAAAAAACTGTTTTAATTTTATGTGTATGAACTCATGAGGGAGGATGCGATCAGAGATAATAAAAAAATTTAGCTTCTGTGGATAAGAATACTTTAACAAGTAAGAGGATGTTTAAGTGCACCCACTGATTCAAGCAGCTGCTTGGTGATTGGTAGAGAGAAGATTGGAGGGTTATTTCGAGCTGAGTTCCCATGGAAGAAGAGAGGAGTTTGATCTTTCTGAAATCAAAGACAAAACCTGAGCTGAGTTCCGATGGAAGAAGAGAGAAGTTGATCCTTGACAAATCTGAGCTGAGTTCCAATGGAAGAGAAGAAGTTGATCCTTGACAAATCTGAGCTGAGTTCTAATGGAAGAGGAGAGAAGTTGATCTTTCAGAGACCAAAAGACACCGATCGATGGCCACGGTTGTTGTCTGAGCAAATGCAGCCACCTGAAACGTAAGGTCGACCGCTGGACGGATGACCCAAAATTTCAGTAACATCCGCTGCAAATAAATCAGAGATCTTCAGCATCTTCGAAACTTGTCAATCACATGGTGTGGCAAAATCCTAGGATGTGTCATGGTCGAGAACCTCACAGACTCATATGCCACAAACATCTAGTAGTTCTGATGTATAGTAAGCAGAGTTGCAGAAAGGTGGAGGAATCCGGAGCCCACTTGCCCTAACTTACAGCATTTCCCAGACTTGGAGCCCACGCGAGTCAACTTGACACCCGACCACCTAACTCCTACCATACCTACCTTTGTCACCAAGATTTTCGATGAACTAAAAAACAGTTAGATGATAGTCAGTCCTCACATTACAAATGAACTGTTAAAGATAGCAGTACAGATAAAATAAACAAATCGACTGTTATTATTCTTCAAAGGGAACTGTTAATAATTGCAATTGAATCATCTCTGATACGGGTCTTCACTCATGGGTCATAAGTTAGTATGTTGTGAGGTTGTGATGTTTCGATTAATATGTGTGTTCAGTAGATAGTTATGGGGAGGTTTGTCAATAAGTCTTAATTTAAAAAACAAAAATCTTTTTATTCCCCCTTGACGGGATGGAATGTTATATAGTAATTTTCAGTACGATGAGGTTTTATGAAGAAAAAAAAAATCAAGACATCACAGACCAATAATATATTTGAATTATGAAAAGTAATTTTATTTTTATTTTAATCTGTTTTGCAACAATTGGCTGGTGGCTGGGTCGCGTGCAAGCGATTTTCCTTTTTAAATCCCTTCACAAATGATTATTCCCTAGCAGGCGGTAAATGAATGAAGAGGAGTGACGTAATGGTATGAGAGCCTATCAGCGATTGCCAAAGGGTGCTGTTTTTCTCCCTCCTTTTTTCGAAATCTTCGACGCAGAGCGCGTTAGTCAGTCTCTTAAAAAAGTTTATATTCATAGGTTTCAGAGTTTAGGTCGAAGCTTCGGCTACCCACCACCCGCATCCATGGATCGGAGATAAGTAACTTTTTAATCAACCGAAAATTCTAATTTTCTTATTTGCTTTGTAAGGCGATTTAAATTCAATAAAGGTCGAAATTATGTTAATCTTAAAATTTTTATCTTGAAATAGGTACTTAAAAGATTTAATTACTCCGCTAATTCTAACCACGTGCGTGATAAATTTTTTTTAAACCCAGCCTAATTTTTATAAATTTGTTAAAGGTGTGATATGTTCATTAACATAATTTAAGTTGTTAGAACATTTGAAAATCATTTTTGAAGGTGCACCGAGTTTTTTAATATATAATGTGTTCTAATTGTTGTTTAACGAAGACACTATATTTGTATAAGTGCAAATGCATTGTAATCAAGAATTAAGTTTTAATACATATTTGTTTTAAACGTTAAATTAGTCTTTAATTTTGACTATGTCTCATGCTGTTTCTTTGGATATAGATAACTTTAGTGCACGTGCAGACCGGTGCCATAATTCTCAAAGATCGTTTAAAATCCTTCTAAATGAATAATTATCTCGCTTAATCATGTCAATTAACATTGCTTATAATTAGTTCTAGTCCAAATAGCTGTTTAACTAATCAGATTAACATTGATAATTGATTTTGAGGCATTTGGATGGCCTGCATGAGTACGTTAGATAATAGTAATAACTGATGTTAAATGTTAGTTATTAAGGTATGAAGCTACTAATTATTTTAACATTAGAATCACAATGTAATTATTTTGATAATTCTAGTTATATTATTAATTTTTTGATTTAAACTTACACAACGCAAAATTATCGTTATTAAGAAATAATTCTAAGTGCTATATGATCGAATGCAAATCAATTAATTTTATTAAAGGATAAGGTTAATAGCTATATTCCAACATGTTTGTTAAAAAATGAACCATAAAATTAATACAAATAAATATTTAAATTATAACATTTTTAGATGATAACGCTGACTTTTTAAATTTATAACAGTGATTGAAATTCTAAACTATAACACTTAAGCCTAAGATTGATCAACAATTTTATTTAATTATACCAACAATGTTATTAAATTATAACAATAAGGACAGAGATGTTTTTAACAATTATAAATTATTTGATAAACTCATTAATTATTTTGAAATTAAAATCTTCTGCTCCTTTTTAATTGCCATAAAACATGAAAATTATGGAGAATAATAGCAGTGGTATTAAAGCTGGTTAACCTTATTGCTGGTGTAAAGTTTAAAATCAGAAATTTTAAAAGACTGAAACAGATTTAAAAAAAAAAAAAAAAAAAGATTTTTAAGGTAATGGCCACTTTCTTTTTATTCCCAATTTTTACATAATTTTTCAACTTCTTGATATGTCTAAAATCATTTCTAGTAAAAGTATTTAAATATTCCACAATATCCATGATTTTACAAGACGCAGATTAAGACAAGATGCTAGAGTAAAATCCATATAAGACAGAAATTTAAACACAATTTTTATGTACTTCAATATTGATAAATCAATAGCAAAAATTATCAAACATGGCTGTTAAAAAAAAAACTAAGATGTTTCCTCCACTGAACCAAATCATAATAAGTTTTATCAAATGATACAATGTCACGGCCATTATAAATTAAAATTTTCTTAATTTCAAAAAAATTTAAATTCTAAATTGGAACTCTAAAGTAATTTTTAATATTGCAATGTCTTGGCGAAAAATGGTCTACAATTATGTTGATCCACGAATTTTAATCTAATGACATTTTTAACTTTAATCCATTCATTTTCTAAGTACAAAACATGACTCTACCAAAAAAGAAAACTCATCACACTGTCAATGAACAGTAAACATTGAATATCTTTACTACTTTAGACAGATTTATGATCAAATTACTAACAGTATTTACACAATATATTAACCATCTATGAGATTTGTGTTATCACAATTTAGTAACTGCACACCTTAATATTATGTTTTATATTTATTATAATTATCATTTCAGAATTTAAAATACACTTTGGTTTTCGTCACTTTTTTAACTATGGAGTATTCTTTATCTCAGAAAATGCGATAATACAGAAAACTGAAATTTTTATTTTACTCATTCTGCTGAAATTCATTTTTAAAATATATATAACATCGTTGCCGAGTGGAAGAATAAAAACAGGACTTAGACAAGGAAAGAGGGCACAAAATTTATTTATTAATTATTAGACAGAGAACGGTTATCAAAGTGGACACGGAATCGTTGTGCTCCTCAATAAAAGTTAGGGAAAATCTTGTAAAGTAAATCCGTAAAATGTTTCATTTTAGGGAATAAGGGAAAAATAAGTAATTGTTATTGGTCTGTTAAAAGGGTCCAGGGAAAAAGTCTTTTCCAGGAATTAGTTAGAGGGATAATCGCCAGAATGATAATTAATGCATACTTGAACCAAAAATAGATTAATGGACAGGATGTGAATTTAAAAGTGTGAGAAAGCATTTCGCTTTGAATAATAAATTAAGAAAAGGAATAGCATAAAAAGATTAATTGAAGCTTTTTATGTTAATATATATATATATATATATAGGCAGGGAATTAATTTTAGAATTTTGATTAATCATAAGATTGATTTTTTAAAATTCTGCCCACAATAAAAGAAAACTTTTTTTTCGTAAAAAAAAATTACAGATAAAAAATAATTTTTCTAACTTGAACTTTCAGAGGAAGAGAGATAGTTTAATTTAAACATCATTGAATAGTTATTTATGTATTACTTATTATTTTATTTATATATTACTTATTATTATAGTTACTTTTTTAATCAGAAGTCTGATTCTGAATAACTGTTTCATAGCTCTTTCCAGATAATTGTTTTATCTCTACATATTAATAATCTCTACATATCAAATTTGATTTTAAAGTTTTAACACATATATTTTTCCCAGACAAACCCTGCTCCATGATTTACTTATGATACCCGTGTTTTTAATTTTAAAAAAATTCAGATTTTTCAGTAGAAAGTTGAATAAAGCCTTACGTAATTGGTAATCACAAACAAGCGCATTGATTTGGCATCCCATTTGTTGCATTGAAATCTAATGAAAAATAACTTCTCAATGATATATATTGTGGCAAACACCTTAAATAGAAATAATTGTCAACCCGGCCCATTATTAAATATAATGTAACCCTAAATAGTAGAACAACAGAATATGTTTTAAGAGTGGAGGTGAAAGTTGAATTGGAAGATAAATATTTGCTTTTCTTATAGAATGTGTTGTTTGCAAAAAGAGCAAAATGCCCAGTACTCATTAAAATCTTGAATAATTATAAGGACACTTTAATTTCAATAATATTATCCCATTTATTAGCCCACCTCACCAAGTCAACTTGAATAGGCTGCAATCAAAAATGCTTAATCCTGAAAAAAAGCACTTAGTTAAATTTTTTTAATTTAACAATGATACAAAAATAAAAAAATATCGAAGGAAAAAAGATATTTTTACAATTAGATTCATTGAAATAAAATCTATAAAATTAAAGAGGCAGAAAAACAGACATTTGAATTTACAAAATTATTGATTTCATAATCTTAGAAAAAAAAGCATAAAAGTAAAACTTTAGAAATACATTAAAAACTTAACCAATTACTGTATTTATATTTTTCAGAAAAGCCTTAAAATATTGGAAAATTGAAGTTTGACTAGCACAAGTTGATATTAAAAAATAAACTTTGTTTGAAAGTTTATAAAGTTTTGAAAGTTCAATATTACTTAGAATGGCAAAGATAAATTTGAATACATTGATTCGGTCCTTGATGCTCAAATCACAGTTTAGGCATGTTGTTTGCTAACCAATTTAAATCTCCATGAATTTTTGAACATACTCTTACAAAATTATAACAGAACTTGAACAAAAACTGGATTAAAATTGTTCATCAATAGTCAGGTCCCACTTTGTATGATAAAATAAACAGAATGAATATCCTTACGTTATATGGTTTATCTGATTGAATAAGTAAAGCATTCAAGCTACTCTTTTGATTACTTGACAATCTGAAAACTTGATTTTTGATTTAAAAATTAATAGAAGGAAAAGGTAAACATCTTTCAAGTGCTCAAAATACACACCCATTCACAAGACTAGTCAGAAGTAAAGAAGAAAAACACAAGAGCAAGTTTAAAACAGAAAATGTAAAGCTGACAACGAAAAAAAATGGAAAAGGAATAAAGGTTCAAAAATAGAACTAGAAAAACAAATCAGAACATATCACATTCTTTTCTAGTTTTATTTTTATCTATATTTACTGTCCATTTCTTTTTATTGGCCATTTTACATTTTTTGCTTTGAATCTCATTTGTTTTTCTTGTTCACGACTAGAGATCTTGAGAATGGGCTTATATTTCTGAGTGCTCAAAACAAGTACTAAAAGAAAACACAAATATTTTTAATTCAAAATAGAAGAAACTTCATTGGAAAAAAACGCGCTAAAAAGCAGCAGAAATTTCAGAAAAAAGTAACAATAAAGAAAACGAAGGAAATAAAAATATGACCACCGAAGCCAACGTCTTCAGGGGGTACCGGCCTCGGTAGCCATAAAAACAAAACCATTTCTAATTGAGGGAGAAGCAAATGCTTAAATTAACTCCCTCAGTACCCCGATGGTTTTGTATAGAAGTCCAGGAAAAAAACATGCAATATAAATAACAAATTAAGAAAAGAAACTAAAACAAAATCATCAGAAAAATAAAACTCACATATATTCACAGGTCAAACATCGATTTCACAAGCAAGCAGAATGGAAAGAAAAAGCTAAAAACTAAAGAAAACAATGCCCTCTATTACAATGCGCAGAAGAAGAATAAAATGTAAGAAGTCAAGAAAAAGAAATACGTAACAAGTTAATAGATTAATAGAATACTTAATTGGGGCTGCTCAGTTAAGACTTGAATTGCGCCCTGTTAAAAGAAAAAAATATAAAAACCTAGAATTCTTCAATTATTTTTTTAATTAAGAAATTAACATTACAAAAATTAAAAGGAAAATCATTATTACTCAAATTATTTAAAAAATTATTCACAGCTTCCCAAAAACTTTCAACATTATTGCAAATATTTACGAGGTGATTTTTACGAGGACATTGATTCAAACCAATTGCGAAAAAACTAACTTTTTAAATATTTTATTAAAATGCGCAAATTAGTATTAAAGTTGCAGAAAAAAATAACTTTAAATTTAAAAGCATTTTTTTTTATCAAAGACACCAATTTTAATAAAACTTAACAATATCAATCTTATAAATTTAAAGTTATTTTTTTCTGCAACGTTAATACTAATTTGTGTAATAAAATATTTAAAAATTTAGTTTTTTAGCAATTGGTTAGAATCAAAAATGTTTGCAATAATGTTGAAAGTTTTCGGGAAGCTGTGAATAATTTTTTAAATAATTTGAGTAATAATGATATTCCTTTTAATTTTTGTAATGTTAATTTCTTAATTAAAAAAATGATTGAAGGATTCTAGGTTTTTATAATTTTTTCTTTTAACAGGGCACAATTCAAGTCTTAACTGAGCAGCCCCAATTAAGCATTCTATTAATTGGTACGTATTTCCTTTTCTTGACTTTTTACATTTTATTCTTCATCTGCGCTTTGTAATAGAGGGCGTTGTTTTCTTTAGTTTTTAGCTTTTTCTTTTCATTCTGCTTGCTTGTGAAATCGAAGTTTGACCTATGAATATGTGAGTTTTATTTTTCTTATGATTTTGTTTTAGTTTCTTTTCTTAATTTGTTATTTGTAATGCATGTTTTTTTTCTTCCTGGACTTCTATAAAAAACCATCGGGGTACTGAGGGAGTTAATTTAAGCATTTGCTTCTCCCACAATTAGACCCCCTGAAGACGTCGGCTTCAGTGGTCATATTTTTATTTTTATTTCCTTCGTTTTCTTTATTGCTCAAAACAAGTTTACTTTTTCTGCTTTTTATAGCAAATGAATTTTTTATATTATCAAATATATCTTTTTACTTCAGCTTCTCGGGATTATTCATTTAATGCACTTTAATTTACATTTAAACTCTTTCTCATTTTATTGTGTCTGCTTCGTTCGTTCTTAACATGGAGGGTTATTATTCGAATGGTGATCATTAACACTGAAGAATGATAGGCACTTAATAACTTTCCTTAATTTGTATGCAGTTTTCATTTGGATTCTTTAATACTCCTATTTTCAGTTTCTTTTTTTTATTTATTCCTTTTACTCTGATCAATTTCCCTAAGAAGTGCAATCCACACCTGAAGTTTGCTTTCTTTTCATTTGTCGGCAATAGAGTGGGATTTTTTTATCTATATGCTACATATTTTTCAAATTTAATGTTCTAGTTTTTATAAAGCAAGGTAATATAAGATGGTTTTAATGGGGGTAATGGTTTTAACATGATGATTCTGCTTTTGAAAATTTGAATTTAAAAAGCTGCTGATTTTATAATCCAGTTATTTTATAAAAAGGCTGTCACTGTATTAGATGTTTAAAACAAAACAGTATGATACTAACGTGTCATGTAAATACTCCCAAACTGCTTGAGGTAACACTGTACACAATTCATCTGCATATGAAGCTTTATGAGGAGGCACACCTAAATCAAGAAAGATTAAAATATAAGGCAGAAAAAGAAAATTACTTTAAACTTGATATAACAATAAAATGAATAATGACATTATGAAGCAGAAGGTATGTTTTTTATTTAAAAAAAGGGAATTAGTTTAATTACAACACTAAGTATAGAAAAATTTATCAACCAATAGTTTTTTTGAAGATTAATAATAAATCACATAGTATCCAGGCAATCGATGCTAATTTTGTAAGCAAATTTAAAACTAGAAAGAGAGTTAAATTATTAGACTACCATAAATTTAAAATAGGAGATACAGTTTAGACCACTTTAAACATAGACCCTTGCATATGAAGTATATTTGATGATGTAACTTAAGCTATAAAAATCAAATTAGATTTCCAAACAGTAAAATTATGCTTTTCTCCTTTTACAGGTATCCAAAAATAAAATCTGTTCCATTTACTCTTCCAAGAAGATGAGAACAAAATTTTAAATCATACTTTTGAATAAAAAACAGTATACTTCTAATAAAAAAAATTTTAAAAAAATTTTGTAGTTTGCATTTTTTGTAAGAAGCAAAAAAACAGATAAGAAATATGTTTTATTATATATGATATTATGTTTTTGGTCAGTATGTTTTTATAACACATAAGAAGAATAAGAAAGATCTGTTATGTTTAATTAAACTCAATGCTGCTTAAATTTGCACTTCAGTATGGCCAAGGCCTATAAGTATGTGAAACAGTAAAATTTCTCACATGTGACACTTAAGATGGAGTAGCATATATAAATGTTTTGTTTTTGAACATGTTTTCTCAATTGGGGAAAATATGCATATTTCTAAAAAAGTACAGCTATCATGCTCTTAATTATAAAAACATCACTTCATAAAAAGAAAATTTATGGTTTTGAAAAGAATATATAAATAGTGGTAATATACAATAGTGGTTACAGATAGTGGTAAAATTCTTTTAAAAATAACTAAACAGAAACTTACCCCCATGGATACAAAGGAAATCAGTATTTGATATTGGTCCAGGTTCAGAAAAATTGTTAAATTTATTAACCCATTGTTTGGAAATGTGAAACTTGAGCAACCCAGTCTGACATAAAAATGAAAATATAAGAACATTTTTAAAATACAAAATAAAAGTTTATAAAACATATATAATTTTATATATAAAATAGATTCAGAAAATTTAAAGATACTAAAAATTTATAGAGACCAAAAATTTTGCTTTAACCTGATATAAAGTTAGTGAATTTACTTTTAAAAAACAATTAAACCAATAATTATACCAATTATTTTTAAAAAATAATTATACAGAAATCTATTATCTAGAATATACTTTTCTAGATAATTCGCTTCAGAACATACTTTTCTAGATAATAAATCCACAAGGTAAAAAATTAACAAAACATATGCTAGACAATAAAAAAAAAGGTATATTTTCCTTCAGTAACATTTTGTTGTTGTTTAAATAACATTAAACAACTAAAAATATTAATGTAAAGAATTAGGGTGTTGCAACACTGTATATAAAATGAAAGTGAATGCTAGTTGAGATATTCAGATAAAATTTCAAACAGAGCCTGGTGACAGTTGGTTCTTTAAAATGTAACCAATAGTCTGGATCATTAATATTCATACTTTATTTCCCTCATAAACTTTGGTTTTCTTTTATTTTTATGCTTTTGTTTTTTCAGCAATTTCTTAAGTCTGACTGTGACAATTAAAGAAAGGTTCATAAAATGTTACTAAATTTTTGAATTAAAAGATTATATTTTCTAAACATTACTAGTAAATTCCATTTACTTAATTTATTTAGCGCATTACCTTAATTAAATTTTGCTTAAATCCTCTTTGATTTCATATTTTCTCTATAACTAGGACTTTTCTATGTTTCAGTAACACTGCCAAAAACATTTTTTGGAATACAGAGAGATATGTTTATTTTGATTTTTTTTAAAAAAGTATAAGGAAAATAGATCCTTTTAGCTATTGATCATTTGGATACAGGATATTTAACTGTAATAAAAAAATATAAATAAATTTAATTTTACTTATATTCAAATATGAATTAAACACAGAACACCTGTTAACAACCAATAATGTTACATAGACTATGAAACTGTATAGAGTACTTTCATACTATTAAAAACATTTGCAGCATCATAAATATAACTAGTCAAGATATGCAACATTCTTATTTGAAAATTTATTTGACATTATTGCAGGTATTATATAAAATGTTTAATTTCTAATACAAATTGTTTTAGATAGAAAAGATTTTACTTTAGCAAAACAGTTATAACATAAAAACAATGAGTGAATCTATACTAGACAAAAAAGGACATTCTCACAAACAGCAATAAAATTTATTGCTTAATTCTTACTTGATAAAATTGTTTATAGTAAACCATTCTAAGAATAAAGAAATATATATGGATTATGTTTCTCGTCTTTTAGAAGAATGACCAGTTAAAAATCATACTGTAATTGAACTATTCCTTTACAATATTTTAAAACCTGAAGGCGTTAGAAAATTTAAAAGTTGCCACAAAAAAATTATAAACTAGAGTGGCAGGTGCACACTTAGGGGCAAACATCTATTTTCCTATTAAATTTTTTAGCTATAAAATTGGTTTGTTTGCCATTTGAGTGACATACACATAAACTCTAATAGTTCCAACAGATATCTAATAAAAATATAAAGAAACTATAATTATATAACAAACAAAACAGGTGTTATACATTGTTGAACAAAAAAGAATTAACCAAACTTATGAGGAATATAACAAAGGCCTTAGTGTATTCCTCATGAATTCCTATAAAGAGAGAGAGAAAAAAGAACACCTCCAATAAGTTTTAAGAGGGGATATAGAAGCTGATAGCACACTTGTCTAGATACATCTTATCTATTGCAAGTTGAAATATTTAGATATTTCAGACTTATATTTTTACTGTAATTGACATAGAGTATCACCGTTTCAGAGCCCGTCTTAAGCATCCGCCACCTCGCCAAATGCGATGAAATCATAAATTCAGCGAAACAAAGTGTGTTTTGGCAAAGAAAAAGAAAAATATAGATTCCTTTTAATTCTGAAAATTACATCAATATAAATTTTTCAGAACAAATCATGTATTTTTTATTCGATTACAGTGATTTCCCTCAAATATGTTTCTTAACTAATTAGAATTATATTAAGTCCAGCTAATGTAAACAACCAAATAGATTATGCCAGCATAAAAATCCTCTGTAAAATACAGATCAGCACGTTTGTTGCTGAATGATAAAATTTCGTTGACAAAGCTCTTTCCTGCAGTTTGCGTCAAAGCAGATTACGTGATACTAGATGCATATTACCATCCAACTATTTTTCCAGAAATTATGTGTTCTCATTATAATAACATAATGTTCATGAAAAATATCTTATTGTAGAATTTAAAAATTCAAACAATAAGAACATTTATTTTTAATTATATCTTTCTAAATTACCACTTTTCAATGATGGATATAGTATAACCACTAAGCACTCTGTTTGCAATGAGCATGTTAACATGCCCAAATTTTTTTTAAAAATTATGTGAGTAGTATAAAAACCAATAAAACAGAATCAAATGATTCAAAAAAGTTTTCTTCTATTGCAATCCTTTTTTTATGAATGATACATTCGCAACAGTAAAAGTAAATGAGAAAATATAAATTCTTTTATTAAAAAGTAAAGGACTTAAAGAATGAAATGATTAATTTAAAATGGAATATATTTGTTTAAAAGATAGTCGGAATCCAAAAAAAAAAAGAAAAAAATAAATGCTGTGTTAGGTAAAAATTAACCCTAATTTATTCTAATTTTTTTTCTTCTAAAGGACGATAAAATATCAACATTTTTATCCTATTTCAATTTTTGTTAAGATTTGCCTTTGGCTAAGACTTCTGAAATTTGGTTAACACTTTTGGTATTTTATTGGCTAGTGATTTCAGTCCTTTATGTGGGCCATGCCTTTGTATCAGAATCGTTCTATTTTGAAAGGATCATTTATTCTATTTTTTCTTACTTTTCTTTATTAAATCAGAAGCTCTTTGACATTTTTTTTTAACGATAGAAGATTTTAGTGAGTTTAAATAATTGTATTAAGTGACTTATTTGTCAATATATCGGCATTTTGTGGCTAAAATTATTTTACTATTACTATGCCCCACAAAAATATTTTACTTTAAAAAGAAATTTTAAAAAAAAGCTATCATCAACACAAATTTTTAAAAAAAATCATACAAAACTCAGTAGTCCACACTTTATGGTCTTCAAGATGGTTCAAAAATGCAGCAGAAGATAATAAGAATTTATCATATATAAATTCCAGACAATAATTTTAGGAATTCTCTTCCTTTTCAATTTTAACAATTGTGGTAGTCATGCTTTTTTCATAATATAGCTTTTTTTCTCTTAAAGTCTAACTTGAAAGTAGACTGTTTTCCGTGTTTAATTTGAATATAAATGAACATAATTTAAGCAATATTTTAAAAAAAGTTCAATTGGCAAAAAATTCTCTTCTCAGAAAAAACCAAAAATCTTAGTTTTATGTGAAAATTTGCCACAAAAGCATAACAAAAATGGGTTCAAATAAGGAGTTTGTCCATTGCTGACCACCATGCGTTGATGGCATTGACTTTCCTTGAAATAAAGAGCTAAAACCTGACAAGGAAAACCTATTGTTACAGAATGTGAGGATGGTAATGGAGGTCTTATCTATGAAACATTCGCTACTAGATTCTAATCTGGAGATCTAGAAGCCAATTGATCAATGAAATATTTACCATTCTTTAAAATCCTCTAAGAACCAATCTATATGATCACACTGTTTTCCATTAAAATGAAATAACCAAATGAATCCCTAAAAAAGTGAGGATGAGGCTTCAAGAGCACACTTCTATACTCATACTACTAACAGTGCCTCTTTTGAAGGTATGGAGGAAACATATTTCTCATTAGAATCAATTTTTGTAATGCTTCAAAGACAATTTTTAACTAACACTGTGACGTACTTTTTCTTTTTGAAGAGACTTTCATGCCAGTGTGCTTTTGTCATAAATCATGCTCGTATTTTATGCTTAAATTTTTGTAATATTAACAGAACATGTGCATTAAACAAACAGTTTAGTGCACATTTTCTACAAATTTCCTTTTTCCATGTACATTCATTACTAAATTAAATAAAAAAAATTTAAAAAAAAAGATTAAAAAAAGTTGCACTTTAATTTTTAAAATGTAGTTTTTGCAATATCCAGAAAAAAGTGCTGAGTTTGTTCAATTATTAATTAATTTGTAATTGGTAAATATTTCAGTAATTAAAGCAATAAGAATTTACTCATTAATATATATTTAAATAATTTTTTAAGATTTTGAGTTCAAAAATTATCAGCTGATTTTATGACATTAATGTATTAAAGGAAAATTTGTAAGCAAATATTTCTATTTTTGATATTAAAAAAACAATTTTATACTCACTTCTATCCGACTACGTTCCATAAGCTCAACAGCACATTGCCGTTTCTTTATCATATCTTCCGCAGTTTTCCTAAAGTGAAATAATATGCTATATTATACAAACCCATGTTCTACTAATCTGTAATATGATACATGATTAAGCAGTTAACAATGAAATTAAACCAGATAATAATAAATATCTAAATGTGGGCAATGTTGCTCGCCTCCGTGACTTTGGTTCACAGGTGCCCACTGGGTAACGCGAAATGAGCAACAATTCTGGCATAGTATGGGCAAGAACTCAAATTCAGTGCCTGCCATTGGAAAAAAAATATATATTTTATCATTACCTTCAAATGCTAAATTTTAAAACCTAAATAACAATAGTAAAATAACTCTTTTGTCAAAAATTACAATAGAGTTTGTTAGTAAATTAGAGTAACGAACTTACTATGATCAACACTACCATAATAGGATGACACCATTGTGGTATTGCTATAATACAGAAAAATTTAAAATATCACGACACGTTAACAAATTATGGCTGATAAACTTTAAACATTTTTACCTGAATATGAAAACCTTTTAAGCAGTGGTGGCTGGTGACATTTCTAACTAGGTGGTCCCAACATAAAATTGTGTCAAATTTAAGAAACATATTTAATTATTTCAAATGACTTAGCACAGGGTGGACTTTGACTTATTTTTAATTATGATGATATTGAATGGGCATTTGTAGATGACTAAAACAAAAATTTTGTCTAAGGTCTTTTCAAAGGAATTTTCATCTCTTTGGCTGATTGCCAACTATAATTTAAAACAGAATTTTTAAATGCTTTACCCCACATAATAATTTTCTCTCATAGCAAATGATTTTCAGTTTGTGAATATACTATAAGTAATATCACCAAAAAGGGAAATATTCTTACTAGATATGTCACTTCATTTACACCTTGACACTAGTTAGTCTTATTCTCGGCTCTCAGATAACTGAATTTCGCATATAATCGGTATCAAAAATCAATTTAATTTTCAATTTTTGATCAGAGTCAATGTGCATGCCTTCACTTAGATGTGCTCAAAAGGAAAAAGGATTGCTGATTTGAAGAATTTTTTTCCATTTCTCAAATATTTTTTTCTTTTCTTACTTAGATGTGCCCAAAATGAAAAAACACTTCCTAGTTTGAAGGATTTTTTCTCGTTTCTTAAGTTCATTTATTTTTTTATTTCAGTCTTTTTTTCTTTTTTTTTTTGCATTGTGATTAGAATGTGGCTTTAAATGTTAAAGTTTATTTATCATGCACTTATAATATTTCTTAATTATTTATAATATTTCCTTCTTTTTTTTTTTTTGGAGAAGGTCACT
Organism: Parasteatoda tepidariorum; assembly: GCF_043381705.1. Lineage (NCBI taxonomy): Eukaryota > Metazoa > Arthropoda > Arachnida > Araneae > Theridiidae > Parasteatoda > Parasteatoda tepidariorum. The sequence goes on from NC_092214.1 coordinate 81,316,464, forward strand.
AGACTTATGAAGAATGATGTCACTAAACNTTTTTTTTTTTGCATTGTGATTAGAATGTGGCTTTAAATGTTAAAGTTTATTTATCAGGCACTTATAATATTTCTTAATTATTTATAATATTTCCTTCTTTTTTTTTTTGGAGAAGGTCACTGGACTTATGAAGAATGATGTCACTAAACCTCTGAATTACATAATATCCTTTATGAAGCACTTTTTGTGAGACAAAACTAATGAATTGGAAATACATTTTGAAAGTAGGAAAGAAAAGTCATAATCAATCATTCTTTTTTTAAACTTAACACTATAGATTAGTTGTTAAGCAATAGTAAAATCTAATATGTATGTTACCTGTAAAAAAGGACATATGCTTCAGAATGTCTAATCATTTCAGCATCCACTGCTGTGACATACTGGTCATCGAATTCATACCATTGTTCATTAAGGTAATTGAGACAATATGCTGTATAATGACCAGCTACAAAAGAGATATTTTAATTTCATTTTCGAATGTAAGCAAAGCAAAAGTGAAATTTTATAATTCTGTAAATCCAAATTGCAGCTAAGCTTTATTTACCAAAAGTTTCTGTACATGATTTTAAGATCTGTTAAAATTGTCTATAAACATAACTAAACTAAGGATTTTTAAGATCTAATAAAATTTAACTGGCGTCTAAGTATATAATTACTTATAAGTACTTCAAGTTTTATTTAGTTTGGCTCGTAATAGATTCCTTAAAAGATTTGTCACAAATTCTACGAAGTTAAATTATTCAATACACTCAGCAAAATGAGTCTTAAAATTGAAAACAATATACACAATTCCAAGGTTGTATTCGAGGGAGGGCAAGACAATTATCACAGGGCAGATAATGCTAAGGACCAGTTGAAATTCCTTATAAAAAGTAAAGTGTTTTATAGATAATTTTTTTTAAAATATTCGCTGAAAATTCCTTCTTATATATATATAAATATATATA
>NC_092214.1:81318427-81356364 GCF_043381705.1 Parasteatoda tepidariorum
TTTTTTTGTTGATAAAAACAAGATTTTTAATTACAGCAGATGTGATTCCACACCAAGAAAAACTTGCAATTGATACCGCACTTCCAAAGAATGAGAATTTATTCAAAAGAAAAAGATTTTATTTTTATTAGTCGATGTCAAATAAATATATTTTTCTCTTTTCTTTTTCTGTTCACTGATATGCATGCAATGCATTTTCCCCACCCCCCTCGTAAATCAAGCAGAAAACGAAATCAGCATGCCACACCCTTGAGTTTGATTGACGGCCTAAAGGAAAAAATAAAACATTCCTCCCTTCCCTGCCTTCAAGGTCACAGAGGAAATGACGTTTCTCTGGGTAAACGGGGGAAAAAATTTTCCCCTTCCTTACATTTTCCTCTGCTCAACTTCAAGGATGAGTCCAATTTTCGCTTTTTTCGTTCTAGATCAAAATGGCGGGAAAATCGAGCAAAATTTTTCCCGGTTTTCTGGTTTCCCGGTTATCTGGATACCGGATAAATGGTTCTCTACTGTATATATATTAAGAAAATGCAAATAGAAATTATCAGACAAAAATATAATTAACAATGGAAAAGAGGAGCCATTTAACAAGATTTAAAAAGTAAAGAATAAAAATGGAAAACACTTACAGCATGGCAGTCATCAAGGGGCACTACCATGCAGTCAGTGCAGGAGCAATTTCTGTAGTGGGTGGCAAAATAGTACAAACAAAATACTCCAGACTGCTCTGAGGAGTAAAGAATAAAAAACAAAAGCTAGTCAGATGAAGACAATATACAGTAGAGAACGATTTATCCAGTATCCTGAAAACCGAGAAGAATTTTGCTTGGTTTTCCCGCTATTTTGAAGTATAACGATTATAAAAATAAAAAAAAGGGGGAATTTGACTCATCCTTAAAGTTGAGTAGGGGGAAAGGGGGGAATTCTTTTCCACCTTTGCCCAGAAAAACTTCAATTCTTCTCCTGACCTTGAAGATCATTAGAACAAGAGGAGGCAGGGAAGGGACAAAAGTTTTATTTTCTCCTGTGTGTTGGTTGTTTTTCTGATAAGCTGCTGTCAATCAAACTTAAAGGAGTGGCATGCTGATTTCCTTTTCTCTTAGATTTATGATGGGGTGGGGAAAATGCATTGCTCATGCATATCAAGAGTTAAGGAACTTGAAACTTCTGGCTAAGAGTATTGATTTTAAAGGTGAAATGTGAGATTTATTTTAAATCCACAATAGTTACTCAGTTTTTGTTATCCTTGATTTATTATGATGAATTGTCTTATTATTTCGGATAATGCATTATTTATTAAAAACAAGACGTTTTTTAATCACCAGTTATATTCATCTATTTGGCATTGATTAACAAAAAATATTTTTTTTGTTGAATAAATTCTGATTTTTTAGAAATGTGGTATCATTAGCAAGTTTTTCTTGATGTGGAATCACATCTGTTTCGTTAAAAATAGTCTTTTTATAAAAAATAAAATAAAAGAGATTGTTTATTAATTTAAGCATACAATTATTTGTTAATAAAAGCAGGCGATTATTTTATGAAGCAGATAACAGTTTTCTTTTTTTAATTTTGATTGTTTTTCTAATTCCACTGCGTTTGAGTTTTTTTTTCTTTTCTCTTTAAGATAAATTTCGTATTCAATAAATTAATTCTTTTCATTCATAAACTTTATCATTAAGTTTTTTTTTTTTTTTTTTTTAAATTCCGTTGATCTTATAATACCCTGTCTTGTTCCAGGCTTTAATATTTAAGTTAGGACCTTTTTAAAATATCGTTTCCATTCGATAATTTTCAAATGTTGTTTTTATTTAGATTAATAAATTTTCCTTTTATCCCCTCCCCACTATAATTAGGTATGAAATATATTGCGATTTTTAATTATTGGTTTTGTTTTATATTAGTTAATTTGGGGATTTTAATTATCATCAAAAAATAAATATGCGAATTTGTATTTTTTAAACTTGTTTTTCTTGTCTAAACTTGCAAATGCTTTTATCCTTTTGAATGTTATTTTTCTACCATTTTTTTTTTTAATTTAGGAGATCTTTTCATTTTTTTCTTATTTTAAAATGTGTTTCACTTTTTCCTTGTAATTTGAGTTTGATAAAACATCGATTAACGGCACTTTTGGCAGATCCAGAAAACCGGGAAATTCAGACATCTGGGATAGCACTGGCCCTGGTAATTGGTTCTCTACTGTACTAAGTTCCCGAAAATTGAAGAAGAAATTAGACTGAAGGGAAACTTAAGCTCTTGGATGACAGTCATATGTCACAGGTTCGAGTATTAAATTAGAATATGTTAAAATGGAAAACTACAAAACTATGAATTAAATGTCTAAAGTTATAAGTTTAGAAAGAGAAAAGTAAATAATAAAAAGTAAGTAAATAAGACCAAACAAATCAATTGGAAATATAGACAGGACCTCAATTATGTTCAAAATGATCATGTTTCAAAATGATCATTTAAAACATGATCAAAATGATTATGTTTCAATTTTGAATTTGAATGAAATTTGAACTATCCAATGTGAAGGCATAATTATTTATATTTCAAGCTCTTTTGACAAAAATTTTGACTATACAAAGAAGTGCAAAACTATTAAAGAAGCTTATGAAAAATTGATTTTAAAGAACATTCTACCATGAAAAATGGAATGAAGATAAAAATATTGCTTTTTCTATTAGTTGTACCCTGAATGTTTTTATGGAAGCAAATGATAAACTGCAATGTATTTTAAAATGTTCTATTTTCCAACTGATGACTGGAAAATGATTATTTCAGAGTTTCCACTAGAATATATCACTTCAAAAATTGTGTGGGATGGAGTTATGAAACACGAGAAGAAAAATCCTTATATTTATTCCTTATCAAATCCTTATGAACATTCTTGAAAATATGATTCCCCCAAAAATATTTTTTAAATAAAATTTTCCTTTTCAGAAAATTTTTAAATTTTATGTGAGAAATCAATGAACATGGAGAGTTTTTAAAAATTCAAGAGATAGCACAAAATTTGAACACAGTGTTTTGTATGCAAAGAACTGTTATTCTAGCACATATGTCATACCACAAGCGAAGTTATAAGGAATCTTCAGGAAAAAAAACAGATAGTTAGAACCTATGCTGAAACTAAAGAGATCATTAGTTTGCAGTAGATTACTTTGCTCATATTTTATCTTATTAATGAGTTCTTTGTATGATCTTTTACATATGTCATGGTAGATCCTCTAATTGTTATTTAATTTAATTATTATTAATCCATTATTGCATTGCTTCCCTTTTTTCTCCTTCTAGGGATTGTCCTTAAGATAACTGACATAAAATTTAAAGTCATACTAGTTTTAAAACATATCTAGATGGCATTTAGTATTAGACAACATAAGTAAAAAATACTTGTGATGAATGGGAACCTTATATTTACAAAATGGGAAGAGAAGAACAAAGGAAAAACTCTTAAAAAATAGAAAAACCCTCTTTGAAAACAATTCTCGAATTTAAATTCCAAAAAGCCTAAGTGAAATTTGAATTAAAAAGTTCATACTTTATTTTTATTTTTTTTATAAATGTTTAAACTTCAAAAATTTATTTCAATGATCTTTTATGGGACCCTTTATCTGGCATGCTCCTTTAAGAATTACTGATTCATGAATTCCTTAAAAAGAAAATGTGTGTAACATTCTTTATTACCCTATATGAATTAAAAGTAAATATTTATTTCTAACCCTTTGAGTATAAGTAACTGTTTTTTTTCTAGCTGATGGTTCTGCAATAAAAAATCAGTTCTCCTCATGCTATTCAATGGGAAAGCAGTTCAAATAATTTTACACAGAATCATAATACTTAGTGTGATAACAGGAAATATACTCACATCCAGCAGTACCGTGATGGCAAATAACAGAGGCCAGGTCATAAGTTGTAACACCTCGAGGATACGCTAAAATAAAATATATATATTTATAAATATATATATATATTTATATATTATAAAGGTATCTTCAATAACTTTAATTTTTTTTTTTTTTTTGCAAATGTGAAAAAATATAAATGTATTTTTTTTTACCTATTTATAAGTTGTAACTCCTTGATCATTACAATCAAAAGTAACTTACATGCATTTTAAATTCTGTTAAACATTAAATGTAAAGACACACCTATGACATTTGGCCATTTTAAATTAAAAATCATTGTGCAGAATTTTATCATGGTTATATCTAAAAAGAACTACTTTCTAGGAGACGAACATACTGTCTATTACTGCAAGAAATTGTTGCATCTTGCTGTGTCTCACTAAGGGTAAAAAAAAATAAATAGATATACATTGAAACATTAATAAGGCAAAGACCCACAGGATCAAAAAAATTGTCTGCTTTGGAAAAGGACATGCTAATTACTAAATCTAGTGCTGTAAACTGTTTTTTTTTTATATATAAAATTACTATGTGCATAACTCAGTTTTACTTTTTATATTGATCCAACAAGGAAAAATGATCTAGCAGAGGTTTCTTTTAAATGATTTCAACTAATCTGATCTTGGTGAAACTTTTTCAATTCATTTAACATTTTAATTTCCAATTTCAGAGTCCCTCAATACAAATTTGAGAAATAAGCTGAGATTTTAACTTTGTTTTCTTTGTTCTATTCAATCAGATTTAATATTAGTGATGCATCACAAATAATGTACTTTCAATGAACCATACTTATTTGAGCTGGGATAACTCAGGGTAAAAATTTTTATCTCTCAATGACACACAAAAAATAATTTATAAATAAATTGAGTGTCAGCTTTGAAGGGATTTAAAGGAGCTTTTTTGGAAGCAATTTTTTTCATTGGTGTGCAATTTTAAATTGGTAATCTTTACAAAAACGTCTATTACATAAATTTTTCCATATTCAGTAACAAATCAATAGAGTCATTTTAATTAATACCACTTTTAACATTTACAGTATGATTTAACAACAATATTGAGATCACTGATGATGATGACTAAAATTAAAGATTGGGTGACTAGAATACATCAATGTATTCAGTTTTCAAAAAAATTAATTAATATTATAAGATTACCAACAGAATACATCCTTAATACAGTTCCGTCCAAATATTTTAAATTAATATAGTTTTGAACTGAATGGCTTAAGATGCATACTGCCTTGTAACCAATTAAAAAAATAATGACCTTCAGGATAGATTTTGAGAAAAGCTGCTAGACAACTACTCTTTTCCCCTGGTAATGTTATCACTGCTAAAATAAAGTTTCAGAAAATTGATATTAAAAAAATGATTTTTGAAAGAAAAAAATTTTAATATGTAGCTTACCATAAAAAAATGTCAAATATATAAAAATCTCAATTTTGAATTTTTTGTCACACTGATTTTTCAATTATCCAGCAGCATACACATAAATCTTCAGTTCTTTTTTAGATAGTAAAACTTTAAGTGAAAAAATACAAAATAAACAAATATTAGATAAATTTATTTAAAGATAAAGATATTTATACAAATAATGAGGCTTACATTTATGTAAGAAAGGTGACATGTCTAATCCTTCCATTGGGAAAGAAACATAACTGCTTATTTTTGAAGAAAACATAACTTCATGACGAAATCGCTTCAGATGAATACATAACATCTGCAGAATTTCAATAAATAAAGGAATAATTATTTAATAAACAATATGCATGTTAATGACATCTTCAAAATTGCAATAAGTAGAGGGAAAAAAATATAAACGAAAAAAAGAACATGTTATAGAAATGGAATCATACCTCTGGAAGTTCAATCACTTTAGAATATTTAATTCCATTTCTTAATTTTTTGCATTTTTCACAACTGTACATATTATCCCCTTTCAATTCATCAGCAGAAAAAAATGCTGCCAAACAATCTTGCAAGCTTACTGATGGTCCCCAGAACCAACTAAATTAAAACATATCATGAATATATTATTTTCCATTAAAAAGGAATAAACTTTAATTATGAATATCAAAGAATGTAATTAATAATCATAATGAATCTTTCAGAAAAACAGCACAAACCATAATCAAGAAAGTTAAACCTTAAGATTTTACTCTGATTACAAAACTGAGTGAAATTTCCATAAATAACACCTTATCTTTGAAGCAAATGATACGGTGGCCAAAATTCTTAGTGCTGTAATAACAAATGTGGAAGAACATATTAAAGAATTTATTTTTTAAATATTCAATTTTTAAATATTTATTTGAATGATGTAAATACAGACCTACCAGTAATGGGCAAGAGTTCTCAGTAGTATACAATATTTATCTTTTTGATGACTCAGTCATTCTAATTATTTCTGTAGCCTATTATTTTAGCAGAATTATAACCAGAACTGTATATTAGGCATAAAAAAATGTTAAATCTAAGAAAATTTGTAGACTAGAAATGTAAAAACAAAAACAGCAAATTTAATTTTTTTAAAGCTTGTAGTTGCTCCGTAAAATATGCCTTTATTCCATAGAAACTACTGAGGCTATGCTAATATTAGCTGCTCTGTAGATTTGCTACTCTTCTTTAATTTAGAAATATTATCTTTCTGATTGGTCTGCTTCTTATTTAAAACTGCTATTTAATTTAAGTATTAAACAAACTTTCTCCTTATTGTCAAATTTTTCAATTTATTCTGAAATTTAAAATTAGAATATAAAGTTTTAAATTTCATTATTCAAATTATTAAATTCAATTTTAAAAACTGTTTTCCCTTTGCTGCTCAGTGCATAATAAGCATAAACTATTTTCAAATAGAAAAAAAAAAGAATCTGCAATTACCTCATAACCCAGCCAAACAGTGAACTAAACCAACCTTGATGACTGTAAACATCAGTACAAGTACCTCCACTTTTTTGATGACTTCCATGAGATGCATGAATCATGTGTAAATGATCTCTATTTGGAATTGGTAGTGATAAATCTTGAAAAGCTTCTCTTGTTGTTGAAATCTAAGGAAGTGTAATGAAGTAAAATATTAAATTAGAATAATGTTATAAAATTCTATTGCCAATAATCAACCAATACTCAAGTTTTTTTTATACACATTTAAATACTTACATTTGTTTCAGTTTATACTTATAAAAGATTATGTTGGTCTGGGTAACAAATAATTGAAAGATTTCAGTAAGATTTGTAAAAGGAATAATTTAATTTGCTCAGGGAAAAAACTAGGGTTTCTCAGAGCATTCACTGAAGTATGGATGAAATGTAGAGTTAAATGGCACAAGAGGATAAAACAATAATTTTGAGAAACATTTAATAGTGTAATAAAATATAATATTAGGTTAGCAAAATAGTAATTTTGGTTTTTCAGTGTGCAATAAAACAAAATTTTTTGTTTCTTTTAAATTTTTTTTTTTACTAAGTAATATCACTGTTCTTTCTAGCTCTCCAAATATTACAGTTTCAATTTCTTTTATCTTAATTTTTTATAAGCAGTCAGTATGCAAAATACATTAATATGAAAATTTATGGCCATCATGTGTATTGTGACGCTTATCGTCACTCAAAATTAAAATCAAGAGAAAAGACTAAAATTAGATTTCTAGAACATTTCAAAGTCTTTGATTAAATAAAACTACCGTGGGAAATCTCCATCGGCAAATAGTAACATAAATACGGATAAAGTAATTCAAATAAACAATTAGGTTTAAATCTTACAATGTCACCCCCATCTTGGGATTAACCCCATCATGGGACAAACTCGAAAACAACAATAACTTTTGGACTTGACCTTTCCTCAGATTTGCAACTTTTTATCACGCAAAAAATACGATATAAAAGCAGCCAAAGGAAAGGGTTGCAAAAGCAATCAAAAGAGCAAACAGCCAGAGTGAGTAAAGGGCTGAAACCGAAACCATGACTAAACTTGGTAAGTCTCTCTCTCCATCTATTCTAAAAACACGTAAGAATTAATGTTAAAATGATAAGTTGAATTAATTGTATATTCTAATTCTAAAATAGTTATGTAAATGCTGGTTTAATATAGTTATGTCATTTCCTAAATTGTTTAAATAATAAAATGTTACTTGTTTAAAAGAAGACTTCTATTAATTCTTTATTTAACAGAAATAAAAACACCACATTTTAATTTCAAATTCTTTCAATTTAACTAAATTTAATGAAAGACGTATTCATTTTGAAATGTGAGCTTGTAAATTTTCTGATATTATTGAAAAAATAAAAATTTTACCATATAGTGAAAATTTTACATAAAATAATAATTTAAAATTATACTGTCTAATATCAGGGATGAGAGTAGTCAGAAAGTAAAAAAGAGGAAATCCAAGAAGATATATATATATAAACAAAAATTTGACAAAAAAAGTGCGATTTTTAAACTTATAAACCATGCGAGTATAAATCCCGATATGAGGTTTTTAAATCGCGTAAATATGAAACTCTACATCGAATTTAAAAAATGCGAAAATACAAATCATGATGCGTTAATTTTTAGATTGTGATACATAATTTTTAAATTGCGTGATATTACAACCGCAAAAACGAATCACGACATTGGATTTTAAGCTCGCGTGAATACGAATTGCTACATTGGGTTTTAAAAGCTCGTAAATAAAAATCGCGATGTTGGTTTTTTAATTCTTGTAAATAAGAATCGCAATGTACAATATTTAAATCGCCTGAATAAGAATCGCAAAGTTCAACTGTTAAATCAGGCAAATATGAAAATCGATGTTTGATAATAAAATCGCAATTTTAAAAATGCATAAATACAAAACACGATATTGGATTTTTATATCTCGTAAATAAGAACAATAATGTACGGTATTTAATCAGCGTAAATAAGAATCGCAATGTGTAACTTTTAAATCAGGTAAATGCGAAAATCGATGATTGATATTAAAATTGCGTGAATAAAAATTGAGATATTTGCAGAGTCTGGATTTGGAATTTCTAAAAGGCTTGTTTGTATTGTTTTGTATAGACATAATAAATAAAAATTTACAAGACAGGGATGAGATTAGCCAAAACGCAAAAAATCTTAATTTCCATGATAGTAAATTTTACGCAAGCGCAACCCTTTAATAATAAATTCCAACAGTTTAAGGTAATAAATAATGTGGTGACATACAATTGTGTACTAATCTATTATTATAAAAACGATTACATTGATACTTAACATTTAGTGAAAAAAAAATTTACCAATTGAAAAAATAAAGCTGGAAATTATATTTTTCCTCAGTTCACATATGAGACAATTACTACTAGAAAAACTACCTGGTTTAGCAAATTAAAACTACTGAGAATATATATTAATAATTCATTTCCTTTAATAAATACTGTTATGTGATTTACAGGAAATATATCAGTAATATTACTTTTTAAATTATATTGGGGAAAAAAACTTTAACAATGGACCGAATCATTATGTTCATATTATAGTCTAATCTAACTACAGCCCTCTGAAACATATCAATAACAGTGAAGTAGAAATATATAGTAACTCCTTAACATACAAAAATTGCTATTTTAGTTTGAAAAATTACATGACAATCAGCAACTGTTTAGATAATTGTTTTTTATTTGATAAGAATTTTGCATTTTATAGCATAAATAACAGCAATTATAAATAAAATTTTGATGATGAGTTAATTAACTCTTTTTCCCCAAAAATTTTTTTTAATTAAATCCCTTTTTAAGTGATTGCTTTTGTTTGCTATATCTTTTATGTTTGCTATATTTAGTCGTTAGTCCATCTTCAAACATCTTGTGACAAATCCTATTTTTTCTTCTTTGCAAGCACAGAATGTAAGTTTTGAATATATTCCCTTCCAGTTTCTCTGATGTTGTAACACTTACATATACTAATAATCGTCGTTAGAAAAACAGTCACCTTTATAGTAACTAATTTTAAAAAAATTTACTTCTTACAAGAATCGCGATAGTTGATCTTAAAATTGCGTGAATATGAATAACAATTATGGATTTTGAAATCACATGAATATGAAACTAGATATACGATTTTGAAAATGAGAAAATACAAACTGGGATATAGAATTTTTAAAACGCGTAAATACAAATCACGATTCATAATTTTTAGATCGCGTAAATACGAATCATGATGCGTAATTTTTAGATTGCATAAATAAGAATTATGATGCATAATTTTTAGAATGCGTGAATGCGAATCCCAATGCCTTATTTTAAAATCACGTATAAATACGAAAATCAATGTTTGATATTATAAACCGCATGAGCAAATCAACACACTGAATTTTAAACTTGCATGAATACGAATCACTACATAGGTTTTTAAAAAGACGTAAATACGAATCACAATATCGGATTTTAAAATCTCGTAAATAAGACTCGCAACGTACAATATTCAAATCGCTGAAAAAGAATCGCAACACGCAAATATGAAAAGCTATGTTTGATATTAAAATTGTGTAAATAAGAATCGAGATATTAGCAGATTCCAGGCTTGGAACCTCTAAAAGGCTTGTCAGAAGCAGCGTCGTTTGAACTACGAAAATCGGATCTATCTGGAGGGTGTGTAAAAAATTCGGAAAATTTTATCTGCTGCGTGTAAAAGGGGAGAAAATAGGTAAAATAAGTAAAAATTAGAAAGGATTGGTAGTTATGTAGTTCGAATTTTCTGTTTTTCTTTGAAAATCGGTGAATTTTCTGAAAAAGCAGAATACTTATTAAAAAAAATGAAATTTTTAGAAAATCTGAATTTTTGATAAAAAAGCTGAAATTTAAGAAATAAAAGTGAAAAAATTCGGAAATCCGCTAAAAAAGGAAAAATCTCATCCCTGACAAAATTAACTGAATGAGCAAATAAATATTTTCAATGCAAATCCACCTCTATTTTTCCGTTTGTTTTCACACCAGAATACAAGAAGCAGCGACGTCTGAATTACGAAAATTTGAGCTATCCCGCCGACGGATAAAAAATACGGAAAATCTTATTTTCTGTGCGTGAAATAGGAGAAAATAGCTAATATAAGTAAAAATGCGGAAGGGTTAGCAGCTAGTACGTAGTTTGAATTTTCTGTTTATCTTTGAAAATTGTAAATAAATATAATTATTTTACTTCAACGACTGAATTTTTTTTAAAAAGCGGGATATTTATTAAAAAAAAAGAAATTAAAAAGAACTAAACTTTTAGAGAATCGGAGTTTTTGATAAAAAGGCTGAAAAAGCAATGCTACAGCACTTTAAAATATTATGGAAAAGAAAACTTACTGTATCACAAGTCAAGCATTGAACAGAACTCAAAATTTTTCCATCAAAAATATCTGATATTATGCTCCTGTATTGTAAAGATTTTCTTTTTTTTAAATTTAAAATTGAACTGATGATATTTTGAGAAGTCATATGTTTCACTTGAGAGATTTGTTTACCAGAAAATGATTTGTTGATGGAATCATTTTTTTGATTGATTTGGCTGACATCTGAACATCCACATTCTGTATTTCCAGAATCTATTTCTGTACTTACAGAAGAATTTAATTGTGTGGCAGGAAGAGAATCTTCAATTTTAAGGTCATCAAGGTTTATATCACAAATATCATTTTTGGAACATTTGTCTTTATCATCACATTTGTTATCATCAATTAAAAGATCTTCCTCCAGCACTAAATTAGCTTCGTCGTTTTTTCGATGGATATGAGGGTAATCACATTTTGTTGGCACAAAATTCTTACTGCCACCAACTAATTCACTATTTTTGGAAAGCTTATGCTTGTCTTCGACTCCGGTTAATAATATCTTACCATGCAAGCTTGGTATGGAATCACTATCAGGTAAAAAAGGTTTCTCTATGTTCAACATACATCTTTGGTTTGAAGAATACTTTGAAGTTTGGTTCAAAGCAAGATCTGAAGTCACAGACTCAAGAAGTTCGACAGACTCGTTGGCATCTTCAGAAAATACACCTTCATCTGCACAAGAACCTTTCTCGCTACTCATGCCAGAGTCACAGGTTTCATAATCTGCATCAGACTGACTAGAATCTTCAGAGGCTGGCATCCCAGAATCTATGCGTGTGCTATCAAATTCTTCTGAGCTATCAGGCGATCCATTTGATATGACAGAAATTTCAACCGCTGGCTCTTTTAACTCTTCATGTAATTGATCCATAAAGCATCTTAAAAATTCTTGAGCATCCTAAAAAAATGAGTTTAATTTTAATTTAAAATTGTTTATTAGATTGATTAGTTACTAAGCAAGTTAATAGCATGAACAATGGCATCAAATCTATTTCTTTAACTCTTTACTGCAGGCATATCACTAGACAGATAAGCTAACAATTATAGCTCCCAAACATTTTGACAGATTGGAGTTTCTTCCCAACTCATTTCTAACATATATTTTACCTAAGTATTTTTTTTTAAATGTAATTTTAAATGTAAGAGTGATAAAATATAATAAAATGCTTAAAGATAATGCAAATATGCTACATGAAAAAGAAAATTCACCAACTATACAAGGAAATCAAACAAAAAATATAAATTAATGGGATTTTAAAAATTTTGATCAGCCTGTTATGATTATCTCAAATGCTCGGGTTCCACACACTTTTCGATAACAAAACACTTATTTATTATATTAAGACCCACAACACTAAGAAAAAAACCATATTAATAAGTATTTTATATGGTTTATCAAAATACACATCAAAACTATGATGGTTTTGCACATTCAAAATATGGAGTTTGATTCCCTGTAACTCTATTATTTGATTCTACTTAATTTTCCAAGTCAGTAAAACTTTTCCTTGAACTTTCATTTTTAAATTTTCAACACAATATAGTTATAAAATGCAATATAATTTCTTTGGAACACTACAAGGCTGATAAATTTAAGAGTTTAGAATTTCTAAGATAAATACATTTATTTTTAATGAGCATTTTGAACACCCAGAGCTCCTTAAAATTATATAGGAGTAATAAACAGTTTAATGAAAATTACATGGAGTGACTTAAATGAAACAAATTCTCAAACTCTTTAACAAAAAAAATTTCCAATTATTAAAACTGTGACGTATTTTTAATAGAACATAACATATCACCCAGTTCCATATCTATAGGAGATTATATGAGTCATTCCACATCAAATAAATCACTTTTAGATGTAGTTATCTTCTTTCTTTACTTTACTGCAGCTTTCATTAGCCAGGCACACTCATATAAAGGGAAGAACAGAAGTTATCGAGACGTAACAGATCATTGTTATTTTTGGACTAAATCCTTACTGTTTGTGGATAAATTAATTTTTAATGAATGCATAATAAGCTGGACTAAAAGTAACTTTCGTAATTATGATGACCAATAAATAAGGCTAGTTTATAAGCAAAAATTTAAAACAATTTGGGAACCATTGGCCAACAATAACACAATTAGAAAAAAAGCATTATAGATAAAAGTCAAATCTAGGACAGTCTAATTAAGACAGCAATATAAAATAATACATATAAATACCAGAATATATGAACATGTATACAGCAATTTCCACTAGAAAGGCAGCATCATAGTATATGCATCACCAGCAAAAAATATCACCAAAAATAATCGCATAGGCACAGTGTAGACGTTACACTTCCATTTATAGTCACAACAGTTTTTAGACATTATAAAAAAAAATAAGGACTTTTAAGCACAAAAAAATAATAATAATCGAAAACAGCACACTCCTGCAATTATTTTTCATGGAATATTTATTGATATTAGGGAGCATTTTTATGTATGTAATTCTTACATTCTTACAAAAAATATATGCCTACGAAAAATTACTATCACTTAAAATAGAACATAAAATTTGATGTATGAAATGAAAATAGATAATTTGTTGACTTGGAAAAAATCCAAAAATAAAATATTTGCTCAGAAAATATAGGTAAAGGAAATAGAGAAACAAATATATTGTGCTGATTTAATTATTCTCAAGTAACAAATATGAATTTATTTCACAATCATAGACGGCGTAGTGCAGACAAATGGTTAATCACAAATTTGTCTTATCATGTCATATTCATTTTTTTTTTTTTAAAGAGCTAAAAATAAAAAGAATACCATTTTTCGAGTAAATAATCTGATAATGTTTGCTGCTTCAGAATATCTTTTGTACACATTCATATTTGAATAAATCCACAGTAATCTCAGAATTCTTGAGTGAAGCTTGCAGAAAAATGAAACCACTGCATAGAAACAAACATTGGGGGGATACGCCATCCAATCATGATAGTTCCATTTTCAAATAAGTTGCAGCCTATCGACTGGAAATTACTGCACCAGAAATATTTATGAAGTGAGGATTGTTTTTTAAAGGAGGACAAAGTAAAACTAATGTCAAAGTTATTGAAGCAAAACGTACTTGTTGAGCATAGCCTCTGAAGACAGGACACACAATTTTAATACCATACGCTACTCCAGATGGAACAACATAACTAGGTCTAAAAATAAATAAATATAAACTTTTACTGTGAAGATGACAGGTAAGAAATGTAACATTTTTCCTCATAAGTTACTAAATAGCAGAATAAAATGTATTTAAAATACAATATTAGAGAGAAAAAGAAAATAAATTATGTACTTTAGAGGAAGCGTCACTTTTTCCTGAAAAGGATGATCAGTTTTCCATTTTAAAAGTAAGAGACCTGATATTGCAGTTACAAACAAGAAGGCATGACTCTATATTATATGGTGGTTTCTATTCAACTGAAATTATTGTTTCTTTTATATTTTCTCATGTAAAATAAATTACATTTGCCTATTAACATCACTCATTATAAGCAGAAAATAATCAGCAAATGCAATATTAGAATTATGTAAAAGATTGTGATATGCCAATTATTAAATTTTTATTTACAAATTTATTTTGCAGACCATTTTAATAATTTTGAATGAAGTAATAAGCTACTAAGTGAATTAGTTAAAAGGAGGAATTTACAAATTTTGAATTTTTCCTCCAACCAGGTAAATTTTTTTCATAGAGAATTTTCTTTATGAAAAAATCTAAAATTTTCGTCATAAATTTCCAAAAATTTATAGCTGAGTTTTATAACTTCAACACATTGTTAAAAGAAATGTGCTTGGTTATGAACAAGTTTAATAACCTCTTTATTTTGAGTAATATTTAAACATCCCAGAATAAATGTGTACTATAATCATCAGTGCCAGATGTTTGTAGTGTACAGTCCGCAAAAAAAAAAGATATCACCCTGAATAACTTTCGTTCTAATGATCGGATTTTCACGAACTAAAAGTCAATCTTAATGGTTCCCGGGGGTGACCTCATATATGCTAATTAATTAGTGCTAACTATTAATTAAGTTACGAAATCAGACACAAAAACGTACTTTCTCTGAATAAACATACATTTTTTTTTACATATTTGGATTTTTCATCTTCGAAATATAGGGGGTAGCCGCAATCTGAGAAATGTGGTCTCCATAGTTTGGTCAGGAGAGCGATTCAAAGTTTGGTCCCCTTAATGTTAATTTCGCTTTTTGCGTTTTCGGTCATATTTAAAAAACTAATGAAGCAATTCAAAAAAAATTTTCACCCACTCATAAAACTCATTTACCCAAAGATAATTTCATGCAAAAAATAATTTTTAATAATTATTTATTATTTTTTATTATTTAATTAAAGTGAGGATGAAAAAATATTGAATTATAAGGTATGAATTTTTTNAAAAAAAATAATTTGGCGACAATGAAGAAATGATTAAGTGGGGCGATAAATATTAAAATGTGATAAACTTACAAGGAACCTAACTTAGCGAGCGTAGCGAAAATTTCATTCATATTTTTTTCGCTAATAATCGTTTGCAAATCCTTTTATTTTTTTAAAACTATAAAATACGATGTTTCTTTTTTTAATAGTCTAAAATTGTATTTGCAATTTAGTAAAGAAATTTGAATAAAACATCTTATTGAATAAAAAACATTTTATTCAACGAATGTCGAGTTTTATAAAAGCATGCTTCTGATAGAATATGATTATACAACAGATTGTGCTTCTTTAATGTGATTATTTTTTATTTTTTTTTCTCAATAACTGATACAATTTCTATAATATACATACGTATGAATAGATTTGGAATAAAATATTTATCAATTTCTTGAATATATTTTTTATAAATATTAATAAAAAATACTTAGTAAACATATTTAAGTATACCTCACATCATCGCAAATTTTTTAACATCTTATATATCGTTATATAATTTTTTAATAACCTGTCTGGAAGTGTTTCGCCGAACTATTTTACCAACTATTTAATTAAATTTTAACAGTTTTAAAAATCTTATTCTTTACCCTACTACGTTTATTATATCTTCATTAATAACTTATCAATTTTTTAGTACTTTAACTTAGGTTTTCTTTAAAGTGAAGTTCCTTTTTAAATTATAGTCAAGTTTTTTTTAAAAGAATTATTGTCTGCAAGTTAAGAATAAAACCTTGTTAAGAAGTTAAAAACATTCCACTGTTTACAATTATTTAATGCAAAATAGCTGATTATTTACTAAGCAAACTATTTTTTTCGAAAAAGGAATATAAATCAATGATAGTCTTTTTTTTTTTTTTTTTTTCTTGTGACTTCAACATAGATTATCTAAAATAGTGTTGATGCTTTAGAAGTCACTACAAAGAGTCTAAAGATACCGAACATAAAAAGCTGTCGAATACGTAGCCAAAATTTTTAAGCGTTCTAAAATATCTCAGTATCTTACATGTCGTCCTAACATCTTAGTTGTGAAATTAAATTTTTAATTATCTGACCACGCGTGATTCAATAATTATTTCATTATATCTTTTACTCTTTCTTTATGATTACATGTAGAATTTTTTCCGGATAATATGCTAAACTATTTTGTTTAATTTTTTTTCTTTAGCACGATTCCCAAGATATTATTGTAATATAATTTGTTATCAGGAGAAATGCCTTATTTTGTTGAGCAGGAAATAATAAAAATTGAAATTTGTAAGAAGATTCCGAAGCCATGCCAATTTTAGAACCATCTAACTTTTAAAAAAAATGCAATAAAAAATACTCAATTTCCGATCTTATTTTGATTAAAAATAAAAAAAACGTCGCAAGAAGGCTAACATACTTTTTTCAGAAATTGTGAAAACCAATTTTTCCTATATTTCGTCAAAAGAGGATAAGAATGATATTGCTCCAAGGGCCTACTCAATAATTGACCTACTCAATAATTTCGCTATTTCCAGAATGAAATCTGTTTGATCGAAAAATATTTCCTTGAAAATTAAAACGAGAAAACAATTAATTTTGTTTTCTCGTTTTAATTTTCAAGGAAATATGTTTCGATTATTTATCTAAGTTTTTATTTATCTAAGTTTATTCCATTCATTTAATAATAGCGGTATCAAGGTTAAGGATATGCGATGGAAGCCCCGTTTACTATTATACTATAAATGCATTAAATCAGGTAGCTTGAATATTTTATTTTAAGCAAATTATTTAATAATTTTAAGCAAATAAGGGTGTAAAAATAAACTCGATCAAAATACTCCGAAAGTATACCCTAAAATATATGTAGAATAAACTTTGGAATCGATATATAAAAAATAACCTTTTCAAACAACTTCGAATAGGACGGAAACGCAAACTTTTTTGAAATAGTTGTCCTTGAAACTATTTAATTTCGATTCCTGGTGCTAGGGGACATTCCATTTTCACATTCGACTTTTGAAATTTAAGGCTTGCAGCAACAAAAAAAAAATATTCATTAATTTTTTTACAAAGTAGTGAATTATTATTTTTTTCAATCAAAGAACCTGTGCCTATAGCTTATGTAAAACTTATTTTAACATTGAGTGAAATAATTTAATATGTTGTGTAACTAAATAGATAATCCTAAGAAACTGAATCGAAAATATAAAAACTTCATTGATTTAAAAAATAATAGATGATAATAAAAATAGACATGTTTTGAGTGTCCAATAATAAAAGTCACAAGTTATTCAAGCTTGACAAGTTTTGAGAATGGGCGAATATATTTGAACGCTCGAAACATGTCGACTTTTACTTCCCTCTTCATATTTTTTGAGGCCAGGTGAGTTTTTAACATCAATTATACCGTTTTACATTTGAGTCTTGATCATTATTTTGATAAGGATTTTACACTCGTTAAAGTAAACATAAGCATTTCTGTATTTTAACAGGATTTATGTGGTCTTTGAAAACGTAATAGCATCAATATTGTAAAAGTTACATTTAACTTATTGAAATTTTGAGACCAGATATTTTGAGTTAATGAAATTAAATATTTTATCTTTTAAGTTTTTGTGCCCCCATTTCAGTATCTTAAGGATCTTACGAGCTCTGCTTAAAAAGAGAGTATCAGATATATATAAGAAAGCAAAAATAATCATAGTAGCAGTATTTGGGGGTAAATGTAGTTTATCGTAATTGAAGAATATGCTGTGCGACATTTTATGGTGAATTTGCGAACGTAGGTTTCAGAATGTATCGAAACATGAGGATGCTATTTGCTAATCATCTTTATCCAAAGAAACCCATGTAACCTAAATATCTAGCAGAATGAAGCGATTTTTTAAACAATGAATCATACAATATGCAACATATTATTTCAATATCTTATTCTTAAATATAACATGTTTCAATGTTTTTTAAAATGCCACTAAACATTCAGCAATTCCTTGAGTTATAGAAAAAATAAATATCGTAAATTACAGAAAACCTTGTGAATGTGTATTAGAATTACTATACAATCTACATCTTATTCTTCAAACACTTTTTTTTTTCTTCAAACTTTCTTGCCTAGAAGACTCGATTAAATCTGTAAGAATGATTATCCCTAAAATTTTGTATATAGTAGCTATAATAAGTTATGTCAATTTGATTTTAGTAAGAAATCCTCGAATAAATATAGCAAAAACAACATATCTAAATAATGTCAGATAAAAAGTTCATGTATTTAAATTCTAATAACTTAAAAAATCATAAATAATTTATAAATCAATTCAAATTTTCTTTTCAAAGGAGATTTAAATTTTTTTTTTTTTGCTTTTTGGACAAAAATCAGCTTAAAAATTGTCTATTGGCTAGAAACTTCGAGATATTTTCTATTAACAATTAATTAAACCTCTCCCAGCAATCACAGAACCTTATTTCATTTTTTTTTACATTCAGAGTTCTTTTACTAGGTTGCCTAGCAACCTAGTAAAATTAAGCATTAAGCTTTTGAATTAGTCAATGGGTTATCTTTATTAATTGCGCTGGCGACTTTTTTTTGGCGGTTTTCTGGACTATCGCCAAATATATAAACCTTTATTGCTACCCAATTTACTACCCAATATTTTCAAAATTTTGTCTACCCCCCCTAATTCAAGTGTTTAGATTCCAAATATGTAAAAAAAAAATACATGTTTTATCAGAGAGAGTACGTTTTTGTGTCTGATTTTGCAACTTAATTAATAGTTAGCACTAATTAATTAGCATATTTGAGGTCACCCCCGGGAACCATTAAGATTGACTTTTAGTGCGTGAAAATCCGATCATTAGAACGAAAGTTATTCAGGGTGATATTTTCTTTTTTTTTTGCGGACTGTACACCAGAAGCTTGTACCAGAATAAGTGTCCCTAAAGTAAATCCTACGTAATAAAAAAGAAAAATATTGTAAAATATACTTTTATTAATTTTTGTATCTCAATGAGACAATAGACTAAACAAATGAGACAAACAAATGAGACAAATAACTCATTCATTACATGAAAGCTCTAATCTTTCCCTAATTTTATTTATAATTTTATGCAAACAATTGAAAACTCCTTAAAGCTGGCCCACACTGCCTATTTTGAAACTTGATTCCAAACATGTATAAAATGTTCCTTGGATATTTTGATAGTCAGTTTTTTTGTATTCTCTCTCTTTGAGAACATAATCCCACATAAAATAATTAAGTTAATTGAAATCTGGATAAGAGGCAGGCCACTCTTCTGTACCAATGAAATCAGGCAAATTGCCTCAAATAGACGTTTTTTTAATTTGTTGGTGTGCACTGAGTCTTGCTGAAAGCAATGCGATTCTCCTCAAAATAAATCGGAAGTAGAACCAATTAAATGTTTCTTTAAAACTTGTTCCATCAGAGTTCTCCATCAATTTCAAAAAAAAAAAATCTTTGATTTTTTCAGATATTTCAGCAGGGTTCTCACTTAACTTCAGAATAAAAATTCCCTGACTCTTCCAGGTATACCACGTAAATTTCAATGAAAATTCTAGACCATATTTTCATCAGAAAACTTTTATTTTTTTATATGTAATGTGAAATATTAGATTTTCTGGGTAACAAAATATTATTTAATGAAGATGGGAACATTTCAGTTTCACTAAATGCGAAATTTTTATAACAAATAATTGTAATAGATGTTAGAATTATTTAACTCTAATCTCAATAACTGATTACTGTTACTGACAATTTTAAGACTAGTTATTTTCCAGGTATGATATAGGAATATTCCAGATTTTTTTTTTTTTTTTTTTTTTTTATTATTTNTTTCCTGACTATTCATTGATTTTAGGAGTTAAAATAAAATTCCCTGACAATTCCAGGTTTTCCCTGTTCTCCCTGACCCATGGGAACGCTGATCAGGTAAATTTCAATAAAAATTCAGACCATATTTTATCTATTCTATGCAATTATTTTCATCAGAAAAGATCATCAGATTTTCTTTTCATTTATAATGTCTAATATTAGATTCTGTGAGCGAAAAAATCATTGGACGAAGTTAGAAACATGTCAGTTTGACTAAAATGTGAAATTTTTACAACAAATAATTGTTAAAGATATTAGAATTATTTTTCTCAAATCTCAATAACTGATTACTGTTACTGACAATTCTAAGACTGGTTATTTTCTAGGTATGATATAAGAAAGGAATTTTCAATGTTTTTGTAAAAAATTACAACTTTCCCTGACTAATCTGTGCCTTTTAGAATTAAAATAAAATTCCCTGACAATTCCTGGCTTTCCTGTTCTCCGTGACCCGTGGGAGCTCAGTTCAGACAGTACTCTGTGTTGATTTTAACTTCAGGATCAATAAAAAGATACGGAAGCTTTCCTTTTGGGAAATGGCATCCTATACCATCACTTTTGATGCATTTTGGTATTGTTCTACTGTCAACTAATTTTTAGGAATGTCAGCAAGACCTGCGCAATATACGCTATTGTTTTGCTGGTTGTAACTATCTACTAGAACAGCATCTACTAAAAGGTGTTCCACGGAACCCTAGGGTTCCTTGGGAGGAACTCATAGGTTCCGAGAGTAAGGATTTTTTTTTAAAACCAGTATTATTCAGATTTATATCAAATCATAGATCTCAGTATGTATTTTACATTAAATTATTTAGGTTAAATGCCTATGAAGAAAGAAGAATCAAAATTTAAAAAAAAAAAAAAAAATTCAATAACAATTTATTGAATTAATTATGAAAAGAATTTTCATTTATAAAAAACTCTATTAGTATTTCTAATCTATCTTTTGATTTTAAAGTAAAATAATCAAATTCATGAATAAAAATTTATGTTTCGCTGATAACTATTTTCAACATTTATAATGGTTTTTTTTAACACCATAGTTCCACTTATTTAAATCATTTTCATCCATGCATAAACTAAAAACCAATTCAAGTATTTATTTCTTCATATAAATATGCATAAAAGTTAGTGATAAAAATTTCTCATCCCGAAAAAGAATGTCACAACCTATATGCCAACATAGTAACCTCTTGCTCTTTTTTACTCTAGCTTGCTTTGTGTATTGGTAAGAGGACGAGTTAGTTGTTTTTAATATGGTTTTGGTATAGTTTTAGTATGGTTTCTTTGAGTATTCTGTTTAGGTTGATGATGATATTTGTATCCTTTTTCAATTACCTCTAACAGATTGACATGGATTGCACATAATTCGTTCTCTAACAGCTTTGATAACATTTGAAGGTTCTTTGCTTTTTCAATACTTTTATCTATCATAATTTAAAATAAAAGGTGACAAAGCCATTGCCTCGTATTCAAGAGAAAACTTTGTTTTTGCCTTCACTGACGGTTGCTCAGATGAAACTCTTGATAACGGAGGAGCTGGTGTCAACTTTACTTTCCCAAAGAGTGGAAGCACAAAGCAATTTTAAGATCAGAGGAGGCAAAATAGCTTCAAACTACACTTGTGGATTCATTGCCATCTAAAAAGCCCTAGATGAGTATATAAATCTTGAATAAAATGAAAGAGCCAAAGGGTTAATCATCCTCAGCGACTGCAGAGCTGCTCTTCAAGCAATTCAAAGGGGTTCCTCAGGGCTATTTATAAATATAAACAGTGCGCTTTGTAAGATTTTCCATTTGAAGAAACAGTGCACCATGCAGTGGATTCCCGCGCATGTTGGCATTACTGAAAACGAGATGGCTGATGCCTTGGCAAAAGAGGCAAGACAATTAAACACCAACAAAGTTACTCATGTCACTCTCAGCGATATCAATTCAGTGACTAAGACAAAATTCAATGATAGGAAAATCCAAATCAAACACCAAATCCCTGAAACCAGTACCAATAGAACTCTCACCAGCACACTAACAAGACTCCAGACAGGACACTTTAGGGAGATGAAGATTCATGGTGATGTAACAAGGACTTACTGCCCCTGCAAAAATTGTCCAGACATAGAACTAACTCCCATACATCTTTTCAACTGTCCCGTTATACTGGCGCAATTGCAGCAAGTGACAATCGGTGGGCGGACTTATATGAAGAAAATTGCCTTCGAATTGCAGATGTTGTATATAGGACCTTTGATCACATTTAAAATTATTTTCTGCCCATGACACGACACCAACCAACCATCTATCATAATACAATTATCTAACTAAATCGTAATTTACATAAAAGATTATTACTGTTATGTAAGGCATTTTACTTCTTCAAACACAGAATAGTCGCAATAATTTCTATTTCTCATGAAAAGTTATGGATAGTTTTTTATTTAATGACAAGGTTAAGCAATTTATAAATAAGAACAAGTTTAAACCCCTCAACAATGTTTGTGTGCAGCTATGCACAAACTTATGAAATCTGCATGCAATTTTTTTTATACAATATTAAAATTCTAATTTTAATTAAAAATTTTAAAAACCTACAGAAAATAAATTGCTTTAATACTTAAATACTTGTTCATAACATACTGTACATTCAAATGTATTCCAGTCTGCCCTAATGATTTTTTTTCATTAAAAGAAAATTGTTTAATTTTTTTAGGTCATTAAAATTAAATATTTTATAAAAATTTAAAGATAAACTAGTAAGTAACTGATAATAATAAAAAAAATTAAAATGTAAAAGTTATTCTGACAATATGGCACCTTGAAATTAAGCATAAAGTAAAAGCTTTTTCATTTTCTCTTGTAACATTTTTTAATAACTTTATTATTTTTTACCTATTAACCTACTTCTGGTTTCTTTTTACATTGAAAAAATTCATAAGTATCAAAACACCTGATTTTATGAATAATTATTTAATTAAAATATCCCCATTTATTGAGTGCAGATCATAGATATGCAGCAGAAAGATAAATTAAACAAACCTTTTTTTATGCCACATCTCCTTCATCAGCCTCATATAGCTATTAGATAGACTAGCTTTCTTTTCTGATTGCACAAATGAACCACATTCAAGAAAAAAGTTTGTTAATTGAGGACTAAAAAAGGAAAAAAAGATTATTACACTTTTTAAAACAATTCCACTTAGAAAAAAAACATTTGCTTGATAGCTGTTGTTCTCAAATATTAAGGGAATAACCTAATTTTACACATAAAAATGTTTAAATAAAGCTTACAAATTTTACAAAACTTTTGAATTAATGGTGTTTAGTGTTGTATTCAAAAAAGTGAAAATTAAAGTTTATAACTCAAAGCTCCTATATTTAAAATCGAATCATTTATCATTAACATAAGAGGAAATTAACTTTAAATTAAGTAACATACCAGTTAGATAAAGCTTGAATAGCTGAATTCATGTAACAAGTATTTCCAAGATTTTGCAAGCCAGTTAAACCTATATAAACAAATTCATATATAAAATGCAAAAACTTCAATATTTAAACAAATACTAATTTTAGTTTTTGAAATGAAAAATAATTATGATAAGGCAACTTGTTACATGTTATTTCAAAATACAAATTTAAAATTTTTGCCAGTTATTACTTTCTTGAAAATCACTGCAAGAACGATGAAAAAGATTTCTAATAATAATAATTTAAAAATAACACAACTTGAGAATTCATTAAAAAGATAAATCAATTAATGATATTTCAAATTGAAAAGAATAATTTTTGTTACTCTGGCTTCAATACATTTTTAATCAAATCATTAGAATTTCAGTAATATCTAAATAAAAAAAATACAATTAATACACAACTAATCAGAAGTAACTTAGTAGATAACTTCTTACATTACTATTTAAAAATTTTATCATTGTTTAAATCTTAAAATTTAGATTTTAGCTTAAACCTAATAAATAATTACATCACATTATAGATAAATATGAACAATAATTATTTCTCCTTTGCAGTTGCTGAAAATAGGAAATAAGTGATACTCATTAAATACTCTTATTAGTAAATACTCTTTAATTTGTAATTTTATGATCATAAAATAGAGATTTTTCAAAAACTGTCGCAAATTCTCAAAATAGTCCATGGAGGCTCGAGTCAGAGGGTCATGAAAGTTAGGGCTCCATAATTTCAAGGCATACGACACAATGGTAGTAATATAATCAGCATTGTACACCCACTGCTGTTACTTTCTAGACACAGAAAATTCTGAAACAACTTATCTAGTAAAGATGCCTGTAACTATTTTTTACAATTAGTGGAGAATCAGATATACAAGACTTCTGCAATTTTAAAATTATCATCTTATTTACATTATTATAAATTATAATTAGATAATGAGAAGCAGAAAAATTTCAATACGACAAAACTCTATGGCAGGGATGGGCAAACTGCGACCCGCTGGAAGGTTTTATCCGGCCTGCAGATAGAATTTTAACTTGCCGATTTGTGGCAAATATAAACAATATACATTATACATCCATTTCCTTGTCTACTTTGTTTAAAGCTATTTTTGTTCTTTTTTTTTTTAACAGAGTACTGATGACCTTTTTATTTTCGCTATTTTTGTTCTACAAAACATATGATGGAAATACAGTCAAACTTTGATATCTCGAACTTGAAGGGAGAGGAGAAAAAATTTGAGATACCAAAAATTCAAATTATCGAAGGTAGAATAAAGAAAAATGCTCTTTACGTGCTTTATTTACTATTCCATATTTATTCTAAAATCACTTTTTACACTTTCATTTAAAAAAAAGATTCAATTGTTGCTTGCTTTAGAGATGTGTAAGAAAGTTTGTTTCTAACACTTCCTGAGTGGACTATAGATTTATATGTCTCCTCTGACATATTCGGCAGCCTCTCAATAAATCTCCTTACAGTGTCCACTGCAGAAAGTGCTTGTTTGTTAGTAACATTGGGCGGTAAATCTTCTATTTCCTCATCCTCTTCTTCTGATAGTTCACAAGAAGCTTTCGTTTGAGCGATGATATGATTGTCATCCCACTGACCACACACTGTTACTGCATCATCTACATTTACAAAGTCATGAAATTCCATGTCATTAAGCTTAATGAGTCCGGTCAATCTGTCCCAATCATTTTCAGTGTAGTTTTCAGAAGAATTAACGATATTGATTGTTTGACTACCTTCGTGATCTTTAATGAATCCAGCCTTCTTGAAGCCATTCATTATCGTAGAGGAAGACACATCATTCCATGCCCTGTCAGCCATTCGTATAGCTTGTAGAACACTAATAACAGATGGTGAAACCCCATCTTCCATTTCGGACGACATTTTTTGACCACTTGATGACAATACTTCTTTTTAAAACCTTGGATGATGCCCTGATCAAGTGGTTGAAGTTTTGAGGTAGTGTTTGGGGGGAGAAATTCAATTTTAATGTTTTCTATTTTAAGTATGCTATTGTGCCCCGTACAGTTATCGATGAAAAACACAATTTTCCGTTTTTTTTTCTTTCATTTTCGTATTTAAATTTTTAAGCCAGCTTTCAAAAAGGTTTGATGTCACCCAAGCTTTTCAATTAGCTTCATATTCTATAGGAAATTATTTTATGCCACTGAAACATCTTGGTTTTTTCGATTTCCCTATCATCAACGGTTTTAACTTTTCTATTCTATTAATATTTGCACAAAACAATGAAGTTAAACGCTCTTTACTTCTCTTACCTCCATGACATGCTTCACCCTTTACATGCATAGTTTTGCCTGGAGAGCATTTTAAAAAAAAGTCCAGTTTCATCCGCATTAAACGCGTCTTTTTCGTTGTAATCCTTCACGATCAAGCATATTTTCTTCCTAAATTCTTTACAAACTTCTTCGTTTACGCAAGCACTTTCACCACACATTTTCAAACATGTAATGCTGTTACGTTTTTTTAAATTTTCAAACCAGCCATTACTTCCTTTGAAATTTAAGTGGCCTAATTCTTTTGCAAAAGATTCTCAGCTTTTTCTTTGATTACAAGTTCAACAAGAGGGATGTTTTGACTTCTACGTTGTGTAATCCACATCATAAGGCAGTTTTCCATATCGGAAAATTCACAGGTTTTTAACTTCTTTCGCTTGCCTAGGCCATCCTTGAACTTTTCTAAGATAACTGCTTTATTTTTTAAAATTGTCGAAAGCATACTACTTGGAATCCCAAATTTCCGTGCAATTTTCTTTTTCTTTTTAGAATATTTTTTCAACTTTGTCAATGATTTTCTTCTTTATTTCTACGGAAAGCGTGTTTAATTTTCGTTTGCTAGCCATTTTAAACAAATGACACACCAAAGATCTAACCTCTAAGTGCTCTAATTTTCTCTGAAATAACCAAGAAAGGAAACTTTTTTGGAGGTCGCTTGGTAGCTTGAATGTGAAACAAAACAGGCATGCATTCACACGTAACTTTCACCCCTTGTTGCAACGATAAGAAATTTTAGTTTTCCTGGAAGCCACACACCTTTCTGACTCTTGTTAATGCCGTCATTTCCGGTATTCTTAAGACCACTCCAAGAAATAACCTTGCAGAATAAAAAGACAAAGAGAGCATAGACGGTCATTGCATTGCAATGGCAACTAGTACTGGGCGATGTTAAGATTTCAGCATCGTGATGCATCACCACTCAAACATCACGATGTTTCAATACATCGCAACGTTTGACATTCCATACATGTTTCAATACATCGCGATGTCACGTTACTGTTTTATATTTGGTTTTGCCAAATTTTGCATTCTTGCATAACTTTGCTTTTTATTTATTTGATGCCACTGTGAAGTAAGACTAAAACTGAAATTTTAAATATATATATATTAGATTTTTAGAATTTAAACTTTGTGTGTTTGGGGAAAAAGAGTAAGATTTCAAGAGAGGGATAGTCAGATAAACTTTTTAAAAAGTGAAAATCTGCCAAAATGCGTCAAACTGACATTATACAAATTATATTCATTTTATAGGTATATATAAACAACTAAGTGATTTATAATTGAATGTTGTATTTAATTTCAATAAAGTTATATAAAAAATATAATCAATAGGGAAAAACGTAAAGATAGGAGTAAATTAAATGTATGACTTTATAGCCTGGTCTATCAATGTTTAGAAAAAAATATTTTTTGTAATGTTTTTTTATTTTATTATTATTTTTATTTTGATTACTTTCTTCTTCTGGATTAAAATAATTCAATAGACTGTCTTTTTCAATTTAAACAAAACACATCTTTTCAACCTTCAGATTTTGCACAAAAAAAATCGGAAGTTTTTAAATTAAAGAAAAAGGGTAACGAATAAATAGTTAACAAGTTAAATGAATAATTTATTAAAATTTTACATGCAGCTTTGAAAAAAATGAGTAAATTATCCTTAAGGATGAATTAAGAAGGGTAAAAATAAAAAAGAAAAGAATAGTATTTCAACCTTAGCCAAACAAAAATTATTGTTAATTTTCAACAATCTTTAAGATGGTTAGGTATCTTAGACAAAACCACATTAAAAATTATTACATTAAGAAATAATCTTTCTAGAAAATAAAATTAGAAGAAATTGGTGCATTTTTTTTCAGCTTTTATATTGTAATAAATTTATCTTAACATGAATATTTTAGCAATTAATATTTGATATTTGTGGATAGAGTGTAGTGCATGAAAAAAAATTTACTTTTGGCTTAGTAATCAGAATTCAAAAAGTCAGATTTTTTTAAATTTATTTTTTAGAAACTATTCAACTAATTGCTTTTAACTTTTTTACTTTAAAACAAGAAATTATATTCATCAAAAAAATTGCATACCTTACAATTCAAACTTTTTTCGACTATTACTAATAAAAAAAGGAATTAAAAATCATTTTTGCATAAAATTATCTTTGGATAAACGAATTGTATAATTTTGTGCTAAAATTTTTCAATTCGAGTAAAAAGTTCTCAAGATATGACGAAATACGCAAACACCAGCATTAACATCAAGAGATCCTAACTTTCGATCGCTCTCCTGACCAAATTATTAGGACTATATTTCTCAGATTACGACTACACCTTACATTTTGAAGGTCAGGAATCATAATCCGTCAAAAAATTTATTCAGATAAATACGTTTTTGTGCCTCACTTTGTAATTTAAAACATTGTCTGCTTAAACTAATTAGCATATTTGAGGTCTCTCCCTCAAACCACTAAAGATTAGGTCCTAACACGCAAAAATCATATCAATAGACCAAAAGTATTAGCCTGCCGCAAAGTATGTCAGCCAACTGTAAAAATAAAATGGAAACTGTAAAGATAAAAATAAAATAGAAATTATAAAAATAAAATAAAATTCAAAATGCGCATTGAGCCAACAATTTAAAAATAAAAAACGTAATAGAAAAAGATAAAAAAAAAAAACTATGGATTGAGAAGGACAGAAAACTTAGAACAGCTGATGTGTATAACCTTTTGGCCTTTCATTCTCCAGAATTTCTTGAAGAATATCCTTCAATAATTTATTGTAGGCAGTAGAAATATTGAAAGTAGTAACCTTCAATATTTTAGAGGAAATAGCGAAAAACTAGTATAAAAACAAAATTTCCTGGAAAAGGATACGATGGAAATTATTATGGCTTCAATATTATAAAAATCAATTATTTAAAAATTTATTTTCAGAATTATTGCTAACCTAATTTAATACTATGTTGCTAAACTATATTTCGTGAAAATAAAATTTAACTGCACAGTCTTATAAAAATCGTTATAAATAAGGAAGATCGAAAAGCAATCAAGTCGAAAAAGAAAATGGTAAAGAAATAAAAACGAAACGACTGTCTTAAAAAGAAAATTTGCGTTTGAAAACTCGTTTGCCAAAAGTTTTTGCAAAAATATTACATTTTTTTATATTTTCTAACAATAATAATAATTTTTCAATAATTGAAAACGCGGTCAATATGCAAAATTGCAGCTTTATACAAAATTATTAATGAAAACATTTTATCCATATTGAATGAATGCAATTCTTTAGATTTAACAAAGAAAAATAAATAGGTAAAAAAATAAATAAACAAAAAGTTTTATTGGAACAGATCAAAAACGATCTTTTCTTCAACAAGACAAAAATTATCTCAAAGTATTATCAAATAACAAAACACAAATAATCCTCAGAGAATCCTTTTTATTCTTGGATTTGCACAAATTGAAGAAAATACTTTTTCATCTTTCATTGGCGATTAGTTAGTTTCACTCCTAGTCACATCGTAATTCATCGTTACTTGATAATTTGCGAAAGAAGAAACACACAGGAAAAGATTGTCACGGCAATCAATGTCGCCTCAGGATCGGGGGAAATGCTCTTCGTGCGCCTATGAACATCGATGTTGAATCTGAAGAATCGCTCTGCGCGGCATCGGGAAACATTGTACTCATCGCACATACATCGGAATTTCCGATGCTTCGTAAAAGACGCCAACCTAAACATCGGATCGGCTATTATTACCCAACATTGATGTTTTCCGATGAATCGACGTATTGCCCAGTCCTAATGGCAACTGACTGAAAAGATAGGGAAACAATAAAACAAGAATTTCGACTATGGGGGTTAAGAGAAGTGATTTCAATGTGTTACTGAGTCCTTATGTCCATTTTTTTAAAAAGTTTACCATTATGAGGATTGGTTTTCCATTCGTAAATTTTTTTTGGAATATTTTTTTTATCTTCAGAAAAAAAATCTACAGTATTTATGGAAAAAAAATTCAAGTTATCGAGGGATTAGAAAAAAAAATTCTTGAAATAAAGTTTTTTGTAACATTGAGTGTATAGGAAATTTCAAGGGAATTTTTTTTTCTTCGAGATATTGAAAAAATTCGTGAAATCGAGGTTTGAGTTAGCAAGGTTCGACTGTAGTTAGTACAGACAGCTTCAGTTGAAAAAATGTTGGAAGCAGAAGTTCTTTATAGAGTAGCCGTAGATTGGCTCCAAGAGCATTTGTCTTCCTCGAGGTGCAGACATATGGAATCTAATATAGGTTAATTGTACATCACATGAGACAGGCTGCGCATTTTAAGCTCCATGAGACAGACAGAGGTTTTTCTGCTGGCGTGAGTTTTAACATTTATTGTGTTTGGAAAGATTGCCCCAATATAACGTCATCGTAAATAATGGTTAAATTATTAAATGCATAAAATGGCTAGTGCTTTTTGTGAGTTATTTGCAAAAATTTTTAAGCCCAAAATAGCTACTAAAAACGCAAAGTTGATTCGGAATGCCATGCGTTCAATGATGAATAGACTTGGAAAAAAAAATTTTACAGTTGTAAAAGATAAACCAGCATGTCTTATCTGCAATGAACTGCACCAGTTTTTAAAGAATACAACATTAACCGACATTTTACAGCCTTGTGCAAGAATGCCAACTACGAAGCAATGTCTGAATGTGAAAGAAGACAAAATGCAGAAAGTTTTCTTAACGAATTATCAGGCCGACAAAATGTTTTCAAGAAGATAAACAGAAGCAGCTACGCATGCAAGCTACATTGTAGCATACAATATTGCTAATATTAATGAATCTCTCGGTGATGGGGTGGGGAGTTTGTGAAACAATGTATGCTCCAAGTTTGTGATGTTTTATGTCTAGACATGAAAAATAATTTTAAGGTTGTAAGCTTATCGCGAAAAACGGCGACTTCTAGAATCAAAGCTATCGATAAAAATTTGACATTACAATTAGAGTAAAAAATTGCACAATTTAAATTTTGCTCAATGCCTATGGATGAAAGCACTGATATTATTGATAGCGTTTAATTAGTGTTATTTATAAGAGGTGTTGCTGAGAACTTTGAAATTACCGAGGAATTGGCTCGTATGCGTTCTTTAGACGGAGCTACCGCGGGATGTGATATTTTTCGTGAGTTTCAGGAAAGGTTTTTAACTTTGAAAGTGGTCATAACAAAAATATGTAACATTTCGACTAATGGGACACAAACTATGACAGGCAAAAAATATAGATTCCTTGGATTATTTAATCAGAATTATCCAGGGAATAATGTTAATTTTCTATATTGTGTTATACACCAAGATGCTCTGTGCAAATCTGCTGTGCAAATGAAACCTGTGCTTGATGCAGTAGTAAAGCTTGTTAATTCTATTCAATTTTGTGGGCTTACTCACAAGCAATTCCGAGATTTTCTTCAGTCCGTGCAATCTGAATACTCTGATGTACTGTATTACACGAAAGTAAGGTGGCTTAGTGCAAGACGTGCTTTCGAGCGAGTTTGGCAGCTGAAAGACGACATTGTGTCGTTCTTCCATGAGAAACAGTCTCCAGCAGAGTGCGAAATATCAGAAGATACAGAATGGCTTTCAGACTTAGAATTTTTCACAGATATCTTTTGTTATATGAGCAACTTGAATGTTAAGATGCAAGGGAAAAATCAATTCATCAATGATATCTGGGCCCATCTCAAAGCTTTTAAACTGAAGCTTAATCTATTTGTTGGGCAGCTAGATAAGAAGTTTTATTTCTCGAACTTAAACTCAATACCCTCAGTAAATAAGGAAAAGCTAAAGAATTATGAAGATGGCTTGAAAAAACTCCATTTTGAATTTGAATGCAGATTTTAGTGCCATTTAAACAGAATTAGATATTTTTACCATGCCTTTCAATATAAATTGTGAAACAGTGAGGTCGGATTTGCAGCTTGAATTAATTGAGTTGCAATCTGAGCAGTTGTTTCTAAATATGCCAAAGTTTGAGTTTAACAAATCATTACCAAAAGCTAGTTTCCAAAATTTAATATCTCATGCCAAGAAAATCAGTGCTATGTTTTCTTCATCTTATATATGTGAACAAGTGTTTTCAACTATGAACCTTAGGAAAACTCATCTCAGAAGTAGACAGACAGACAAGCATTTAGCCTCATTCCTTAAAGAAAGCACATCTCACTTTGAACCTCAATGTAAGGAATTTTTTAAAATAAAATCACTATTTCATTCATCTCATTAAATATTTAAATTAAAGCTTGTATATCGTTTTTTTTTCTTTTAATTTTAGAAGTTTTTACTCGGCCCACCAAACTTTTTTCTCTCGATTTTTTGCCCTCGACCAAAAAAGTTTGCCCATCCCTGCTCTAAGGTGTACAAATGAAGCAAATGGTGTAGCTATGGTGTACAATGTAATGAAAATCTAGATTAGCGAATTACCACCAGACTTCACTTTCATTTTTTCAATTTGTAATGTTAGGGATTGGGAAATCAATAATTTGTTTAAAAAAATGATGTATAGAAAATTCTAAGACAATGAATCCAGTAAAAAATGCATGCAACTATTTTGTACAATTAGTAGACAGTCCCTAAATTCGATGTATCAAAATTTTAAACTGAGTTGTAAATTAATAAATAAGGGATGGAGGGTATAAAGTTTTTTGGTATAACAAAGCTCTGTAGTATACGAGAGTTAAAAATAGTAGAAAATTTAAGATTAGATGAAAACTTTTTAATTTCAAATTAACAATTTTCTTTTAATCCAAATTTAATTTGATTTACCAAGACCTAACAATCTAGCGTGGTATGATGAGCCTTTAGATTTTCAAAGAACTGTTACTCGATGAAAACAAATTTCTTTCATAATAACTAAAAAAAAACACAATGGTACAAAATTATTTAAAAGTTTGAAAAAACTAGTTCCAACATGGGACTATTACATTATTGATGAAAATTTCTACTCTCCTATTTTTTAAGAATCAACCTCACGAAATAAGCTACAACAAAAACTATCTGAAATCAACAATTGCTATCAGCAATAAACGTGTGAAAAAAAGATGACATTTTTACTGAAGAATGATAAAAAATAAAAAGGAATAGTTTTTTATGCACAAAAAGTTTAACATGAACAAAAATATACCTCTAGGCTTTAAATTTTCATCACTTCCCTCAATATCCTCCTCTGAATCTGTATCTATTTTATTTATCAGTGGGTGAACAGGAAGCATTCCAGGAAGTGGGGGATCATTATTTTCTAAAAACACTTCACATTCACACAGCAGACAATATACTCTCAATGAAGTAAGGTTTAAAAATATGGAATGTTCTTTGTATTTCTGAAAATATAAGGTACTGTCAGCATTAGATAATAAGAGAAAAGTGAAACTAAATTCATCAGTTTTAACAAACAAATACCGAAAAGTGTTTCAGGCAGTGGTTACTTCCATTGCAACCGACATACAAGCAATTCTTGTGAAGACACACCCACAAGTATGGACCTTCTGTTTTACACGTATCACATGGTGACTGAAATACCAAAACATATATAACAGTAAGAAACAGAATATTGTTAAATAAGAACTGAACAGCAGTTTAAACTATGCTTAGAACAATCTTGGGCCTGGTGGTAATTAACCCATTAAACATTCTCTTTCTTAGGATGGCCCTAGAAAAATTCATCCAGACTCCAGATTATAAAAGAGTCCAGAAAATAGGACTCCAGATTTTCATCTGGGTCATTCTCACAAAAAGGTGATTTTTTAAGTCCCTTAGTAATAAATATTAGGAAGTACAGCAGATTTCTTAATATTTTTTGCAAAGTTCTAACTAACAAATCATATGCATTTCTGCTAAATGTATTTAATATTTCATGCTTATTTTTTAATAAATGTAACTTCAAAATCCCCTCCGTGGACGTCCCTACCTCTGTGACACAAAATAATTTTTAATGGCTGTTAAACAATTTAAATGTTATTTTAATGATTTTTGTAGTTTTAACTAGTTAAATGTTGATAGTAACTTTTTATTTAATATTTTTTTAAAAAAAAATTATTTTTATAAAATAAATGACTAGTAAACTTTGTCTATCAAAAATGAAATCTCCCTCCATGGACAATTAATATAGTTTGGTTAATATGCAATAAAGAGCAGCATATGCGAAATCCCTATAAGACAGCTGCTGGGAAAGGTAACCATTCTATTTTCTAATGTTAACTACAAGTTTTTTTTGTTCTCTTTGGTGTCAGTTTTGGATTGTTGTGTTCAACTGGGGTTTGGCCAAGTTCTCACCGTATACTCCGTGGACATCATAAAGAAGGTAAGACAAAATTATTTTATTTTTGATAGCTGAATTTTAGATTGCAAAAATAGTATATTTACTAAAAAGAACTGCGCCATTTTTGTAACTTTAAAATCAAAAATCAGTAAAATTCAAGAACTAGTTTTTGTCTCCTCCGTGGACTTAACAAGTCCACAGAGGAGAAGACACAGTCAATGGAAGAGACAATGTGTAAGATAACCATAATACAATTCAAATAATTAAAAAACTATTTTCTTTTAATTGATATTTTTTTAAATGGAACAAATGTGTTAATTTGCTTGTATTTTTAAAGAGCTTAACTTTTTCTTATCGGAAAAGTAAATATTGGCAATTTTTCTAAATAATTTCTGTGATGTTTAACATTTTTTTTCTCTTCAAACTTTAGGAAAAAAATGGCAAAACCAAAATGTAAAAAAAGAAAGCAATCAAATGTTCAAATGCAAAAGAGAAGGGAACAGAAAAAACTTAGTAGGAGACAAGCTAGACAGAAATTAAAAGAAAACCCTATATTGTTTGAAGTAAAAAAAAAAAAAAAGAGCAAGAAACTTTCAAATCTGTATCAGAAAAATCGTGATTAAATGCACTTAAATTTCTAGAAATTGATGGAGCAAGCCGTTTGTGCCCAGTGAAAAAAGAAACAATAACAAGAAGAAAAGAGAAAAAACAAAAACATTATTTGGATGACGGTATGTTTAACTTACATAAAATGTTCATAAAAGAGTACCCTAAACACTCAACTTTCATGTGGAATCTGAATTTTTATTTCAATAGTCTTTACATTTTAATTTATTAATATTCAGTAAGAGTTACTTAAAAAATTGTACACCTAGGTGAAAAATGGGTGTTTCCTTTTATAGCAGCATGATTAATCGGAAGTAGCTCTATCTCTAATAATGAAATATTTTATTATTTACTTATTAATGTTAAACTCATATCAGTTGTACCCAATAATTAATGAATTAGTCTTTGTTGACATTTTATATTTTATAACATAAAATTTCTCCTCCGTTGACTATTACATCTCCTCCGTGGACAAGACAGAATTTAAAATATTTTAAATCTTGTAAAAAATAAAATCGAAAACTTGACCATTATTATAAGGGCGTATAACAAAAATAAAAATAGGCATTTATATAATTTTTAACACTTTTTTAATTACTTTAATTTAAGAAAAAATTTTAGTCTATTTATACCTTTTCAGTGAGAATGACCTTCCTACATTACAGCATTAACATATGAGCACATATTTATTACAAATAAACATGTATGCAAAATAATATATATATATTTTTTATTTTAATGTTTTGAAAACATTGTTAAAACTTCTTTTGCATTATGACTAACATCTCAGATTTTTGATGTTTAATACTAGGCTTTTTAATACTTGTCATGTCAAAAACTAGTTTTGATTTTAAAACTGAACCTCTGGATCAGTACCTGAAAAACAGCTGCCTACTTTTGGTGGAGGTGGCATATAGTAAACTAAAAAGCAATACAGAATAAGTAAAACTCGAGAGGGAAGGGTAAATCTTGTAGCCAACCCACTATTTTTAAATAATTTACTGCAATGAAAAAAAAAAAAAAAAAACACAGCAAAAATGCCTTGACATTTTTGCAAATACAGCTAGCACAAACAGATAATGGAAGTATTTTATATGTATGAATAGGCTATTTTATAATTTTGTATTTCATAATTATGAATAGATCTATTTATTACTGTTCACATTATGTAAAATAATATTTCTTGCATAAAATGCATTTTTTCCT
The DNA here is from genome assembly GCF_043381705.1 of Parasteatoda tepidariorum. Classification (NCBI taxonomy): domain Eukaryota; kingdom Metazoa; phylum Arthropoda; class Arachnida; order Araneae; family Theridiidae; genus Parasteatoda; species Parasteatoda tepidariorum. The sequence continues at coordinate 81,354,865 of NC_092214.1, forward strand.
CTTTTTCAACAAAAATATTAATTTCTTCGTGTTGTGAGTGGGGAAGAAATAGAATTGCCTTTTGGTGAGATTTCCATATCGGTAATCTTTACTTGATGACAACTAGGCAGTGGCACTTGAGGAACTAAAAAAATAAAGAATTGGCTAACTTGAAAGACAGTATCACTTAGCAATTTCAGTTGACTGAAACAGGTACCAACAAATCCCCCCAGCATAAATATCCCCCTGAAAATGTGCTCGTCATTAATTTAAAATATCATGCTACATTTAAATTTAACTTAATAAACAAAACGAACAATAATAGTAAAGCAAGATCCAACATTAAAAGTAGAGCAATTATAAGCAAAACAAATCTATAATAATCAAACTATTTAACAAAGCATAAAGATCCATTTACATAAAGATTTATTTATATCTGCTCGAGAAGTGAGGTTTAAATCATGTAACACCTTTCCCTTGTGTAAAGTAATTACGGACAATTTTTTGATCTCTTTTAGAATGAAACCGCATATTTCTATGCTTAAAATTTTTTATTATGTTTTTTTCTTTTCTTGTTAAAGAAAAAATAAAACTTACACTTTGCTTGCCTATAATATCCTCTTTTGTATAATCGCCAATTACATGAATATGTGAACATTTTGACTTAGGAGTACTCATCCTGAATTTGCTACTGCCGAAGTATAAACATGAACTAAAAGAACTATATGTGTAAAATTTAACTAATAACTGAAATTATACAGAGTTTCCTCTGTAGTCAAAATTAATAAAAACGAGATCATTCTTAAAACACAACAGAAAATATCTACATGACAAACGAAATAAACTAATCCACTTTGCTACTTTTCATTGTAAGAAATAATCGAAATTTCTGTTAAAACAGAAATATTAAACGTAAATAGCAGTAAAATTTAGGTAATTGCAAAATTTCGCTTTAAATTGGAGGTGCGACGAGTTCTATTATGTTTATTTATTAATAGGATTGGTGGTGCGACAAGTTTTCTGACAAGTACACCATCTCAGCTCATTGTTTTTCTCAATTTGCTGCTGCTTGGCAGACTGTCTGAATAAAAGGCTGTTGCTTGGCTGACCGCCTTTTTAATAAATAGAGGCATTTGATTGGTCCATTACATCATCGTTTTCATCGTTATCGCTTAATCGTTTTGTCAGGTTTACTAGAATGGCGTTTTTAGCATTTTTGTTTGGCGCAATTTTAATAACGCGCATGCTTAGTTTGATAATTTATTCAAACCAATCGAAGTACTTCGTAGACAATGAATATAGAGGTTTGTATCCCCTCCTTTGCTCGTGTATACTCAAACAAAGACATAAAGATGGAAAGATCAATCATTGTACCAAACAGATGTCAGGGTGAACTTTGACACTGGACACATCACTGGTCTCGATTTTTTTTATTTGATTTTCATAAATTGTTATGATAAATAATAACATTCTGTCTCTGTGCCAGAAAAATTTGAACACATTTTTTTTAAAGATTTATAA
>NC_092214.1:81356864-81368268 GCF_043381705.1 Parasteatoda tepidariorum
GCTTTAATAATGCAGTTAAAAGCCGTAATAAGTTATAAAAAGGTTTATTTAAGGATAGGCTGGTGGTTATAACAGTTCACATCCCCACTCCACAAGGGAGAGGGTGTGGAAAAGACTCCGGATGGTTCCGGCAGATATTTTATGGAACAAGTTATTCAGCAAGAGACATAGACATGCGAAAACCATCGGTCCCGCATTAAATACTGAGAGATTTTGATGTAAACAGGTTCCAGTCGCGCATACCTTGTATCTCTACGCATTATGGAAAATCATTTAATGCTTCCTAATATGGAAGTGAAGGAGGAACCAGATTCTAAAAATAACTTCTCCTATGAAATATAAATCTAATTATAATTCAATGGTATGTTTTCAGCCTTGAAGTCCCAAAATAGAATATCTACACCTATTCTTTACCAAAAGTATTAATAATTTTTGTATTACATCCCCCCCCCAAAAAAAAAATTTGGTAAGCCAAAATAAAAATTTTTTCGAATACCTTGCATTTATAAAATTTAGGTTGGTACGACTGTTCTTTTTCCCTACTACAAATAATATTTTATTCAATTATATGTAAAAAAAAAACAAAACAATTATATACAATGACAAAAATATAAAAAACATGATAATGCAATTTATCTGTTTAGTCAATTAAACAGAAAGAAAAATGAAACATATTTATATAACTAATCTACTAAAATTTTCAAAAAATTTTTGAAATACATAATTTTTTTTTTGTAATACAAAAAAATTTTTTCGTAACGAAAATTTTTGTTGTAACTTTCAAAATTTTTTGTATTACACGCACGCACACACACGCACGCACGCACGCACACACACGCACGCACGCACGCACGCACACACACACACACACACACACGGACACACACACACACACNACACACACACACACACACACTCACACACACACACACAGGGAAGTTTTAGATAGTGACCAGCTTTACTGGTCACCATCCATGGTAATAGTTTAAAAAAAGTTTTGAATGTTTATTTTATTTTAGGGATCTTTAAATAGTTGTTAGATAAAATTATTAAGTCAAAAGTTAAATAGTAAAAAGTTAAATAGTTACTTAAAGACTATACACATTTTTGAAAAACAGTTTTGGTGCATGTTGATCTGATTGCAAAATGATTTCAACCCTTGAAGAAAATATTTGAGGTAAGTGCATTTCTGTTAATATGTAAGCCCATGATGATATTTTACTTTGTGTATTGATCTGCTAGTAATTGGAAAATGTAATAAGGTGTTGGATGCCCAATCACGTTAACTATTAAACTTGAACAAGAACTTACAGAATAATTGTTGGCTAAAGCCAGATTTGGTTATCTTTGTGACAGTTGAGAAATTATACAGTTTGTTCTTCATACGTTAAAGAAAATTCTATTTCCATTGTTTGCTGAAGAGGACTGTTTGATATCAAGGTTTACGAATTCACTTATCCTCGAAAAAAACTGAGTACTCTCAGCCAGGATGCGAATCGATTACAATTTCATAAATTGTTCAAGATTTTGATGAAAAAGTAAGACTTGAGGAACATTACCAGATAAAGTTTCCTTCGTATGTTATGGATGGTGTTTTCTACACTAAATCTTAACTGCTGGTACATCTGTTTTTAATTTGTTTTGAACACACATCGTCATCATTGTGTTTTGAGACTCTCTTGAGTAGCATTTCTTGCATATGTGTATTTGTTAGCTAATTTATGTCTTTATAAGAATCGTCATTTGGAGACGTGTCATTAGAAAATGACCTACCTACTAAATACCTACCTACTAATGACCTACTAAATTAACAGTGCTTTGAATGGGATCAAAACTTCAAAATTTGTAAAGAAATAATTTTATTCAGTGTAATATTTATATCCTTGATAATGCTTTAAGTATTTATCTACGATGTAAGTCTGGCATATCGACAAGCACTATCTACCATGATAATGCTTATACTTAATATTTAATCGTTTTATATACATTATAGCATGTCACCATAGATACCTTGTATATTATTACTGATAATAGTATTCGCATGTTTTAAAAAAGTAATAGGCAAAGTTTCTTTTTCTCCCTTTTTATCTTCTATTTGCTTGTTAAAATTAGAGTTAATCAGTAAAATTGGGTCCCAAATTTAAGTCTCTCTCTGATCCAGGTCGGTGTAATGCCGATATCAAAGATATGTTATGCTGTTCCTGGGTTAAATTAGACTATCATAATACACTTATACTGCATGACGATTTATTTAACTTTTTTTTAAAGTATCATTGTATAAACTTCAAATTAAATTTGAAAGACATTAAGTTTTAATGTGTAATTTTTAAATACCTTATATTTGTAAATTTTGCGACTTACATGTTAAATGAATCAAAAGTTTTACTATAATAATCTTTGTGTCACTGATTTAGGGTAACTGACAAATTTGAATTTAGGAAGATAGTGCTGATAATCAGTAAATTCTGCTTCTAGGGTGTCATGCCAAAGTTCCATAAAATTAAAATTTAACACGAAAAGTGTCAATAATTTCATCTTCGTTATATGTATTTTTGATTTTTGTTTCTTTCTCCTCTGACAAATGATAACATTGTTAACTGTAAATTTGATAACTTGCATCTTTCGTTTCTATTTAACCTTAAAGTTGGGTTTTTAGACACTTAAAAAATTTATTTCAAAAGATTTAAATTAATTTTTAAATGATTTAATAAAGCAGTAACTGGTAGAAGAAAATAGTTACTTAATTAAAACACATAATTACCAATTTGTTTGTTTGTTTATACATCGTTTTTCGTATCTTTATAATTCCTAACTTTAAGGGGAAGAGATATAAGTTTCAAAAGTTAAAGTAGTAATAATAGGTTAAATTATTTTTTCAAAAGGCCCTAAATGTTTCGGAATTATAGGGTGGAAGAAAAATCATTTTGCCCATAATAATTTTGATTATATGTTTAAAATAAATATTTTCTTCGGTTTTGAATAAATATTTTTATCTGTTTGAAATAAATATTTTCATCTGTTTGAAATAAAGATTTTCATCTGCTTAAAATAAATATTTTCATTCAGGACATTTGATCAACTTTATTTTAATTTTAATCCAGCGCAGAAATGAATTCCACGATAAGAACTAAAATACTGTACTTTGAAAATTATTTAAGCATTTTAAAATTTGCTGAGTTTTTATCTTCGAAATGTTTAGTGTGTTTATTCCCAATCATCTTGAGATTCATTGATTTAAATTAAAATGCATTAGTTTTTTTTTTTTTTTTAAAAAAATGTCTTCCTTGCAGTGAAAGAATTTTTTTTTAACTTGTGGATTCTGTGGAACATTGAACCTGTGGATTCTGAACATATGTGAATTTTACCATTACAACTAAAATACTGTGCTTTGAAAATTAATTATACAAATACTTTAAAAATAGTTTAAATTTAATCTTCGAATCATTTAGTGTGTTATTCTATATAATCTTGAGGTCTATCAACGCAAAATAGAAACCCCTAGTTTAAAATAAAATAGTTTTCCTTGTGTAAAATGTATTTAAAAATTTATGAATCCGCATTATCAGCTAATAAAATCACAATAATTTTTATGTCTTTCTTGGCGGCATCCCTGGGGAGCAGCGTGTAAGGCTATTACTAAATCCACCCCTAACCTTAAATAATTCTTGATATCTTTTTTTCTCCTACTAAAGAAATTTTTTAATGGTTTTAGAGGTGAAATTTTAATATTCTAGTTAATTGAGGCGGATGATATTTTGAATCATGAAATCAGATGCAGAAACGTACTTGTTAAACATAAATTTTTTACGGATTTGAATTTTTGAGAAATGTAAATAAAAGATCTGGAATGCGAATAGATATGTGGTAACACTGATAAAAAATTATAAATGATTTGAAAAATTAAGTATCTCAACAACTATCAAAGAATTTTTTGCAACAAAATTGATAATAAATGTTAGTCTATTAATGAAAAGTTAAAAAATTCCACATTAAAGAAATTTTAAAATAACAATGTCTGAAGGGGTCCTACAGGGGAATTTGTATTGTTTCCTTAGCTAAATTAAGTAAGATTTTCTGACTAACATAGAACGAATTATAGCATAGAATGAATTACAACGTAGAACTAGTAACATCATTAAAAGAATACTAACATAAAGCGAAACGACTTAATTATTTAACGTTTTTTCTTGTATTCTTTTTGTATGGACTTTACCCCCATGCTTCCATCCATACGACACAATAACGGACACTTCCCTTTTAAGAAAGACCCCTTGCACACTTTGGATTTAATACCATTCAAAGAGCTAAGGTTTTAAATAATATTTCTTATGAAATATAAGAGAAAAAAAATTCTTTAAGTTTTCTCTTAATTACTACAACATATATTTATATCTGACATATATTTATACATTTTAAAAAATAGCGTGCATGCATCAACTAATTTTTGATAAAAAACGGAATATACTTCTGATAAAGTGAGATTTAATCCACGTCTCTTTTTTTTATTTTTATGAAGAATATGGTTCAGATAGTAGTTAGTAGATGGCAGCACTCTTATAGAACTGTTATTCGACAAAAAGAAATGCATTTAGTCAGAACTCTTCAAATACTTACATTTTCATTATATCTTGTCTTTTTGGCTTAATGCTGATTATTTATTATCTTTTATATAATCCTAAATTTAATGTTTTATTTTTGTGTGTAAATCTGTAAATCCAAAATTACTAACATTAAGAAAGAAAAAAGTCCTTCAAAAAAACTAATATGTGTGAATGTGAGAACAGTATTAGAATTTAATTCATTTACCATAAAATAATACAAGAACTATTTGTTAGAAATGTACTATCCAATCATTAAATATATTATATAACCTACATAAACCTTATTTAGTCATCGAATGTTAGGATATAACCTGCTTAAAAATAAACAGAAGATTTATGCTTTGTAAAAAACTATTAAAATTAAGCATTCTAAAATGAAAACTACAATAATGCTTTTAAAAGAGAATTACTTTCAACGTTCCTTGAATATTATTAGCATTAAATATGAGAGAAGTTTATAATTCATTTCATATGGCATTAAAAATGTAACTGAGTACGGGGATGCAATTACGAAAAAATAATAACTACTAATATTATTGATAATTAAGGTTCTTCGTTTTCCAAAAATTCCTTTTTAAGAAAATGGTGATAGTTAAAAGGAAAATATCTTGAGTAAAATTTTAATTATTATTTCCATTAAACTATTTGTAATTAATATGTGTTGTTTAAAAAAACGTGTCGAAGACATAATTTATTGTTAAAGAAAATACCGAAGAAATTCCAGAGTGATTGTTTTTAATGTGACAATGTGTTACCGTTGGGGACTTTTCACCGTTTTTTTCAAATTTTTGTTTTTGAATTCTTTATATAAGATGCTCATTAAAGCCTTATTTTTTTGTGCAGGGTATAAATTAAAATTTTGTTCTTCATAAGACGCGAAAATACACTTTATTGATTGTATTTGAAATAGCAGTTCTTTTGTTCATCCAATAAAAGTGAAATAGCTAAAATAAAGTGATTCTCTCTATATTAAACGTATCGGCAGAAAAAAAGTTTCGCAGTATGCTCCCAGTTGTAAGAAGAAATGTTCATTATTGTTCAACGAGTGTGTTAAATTAATAATAATATAAGACCTTTCAAATCAATTTCTTACGCATGTTTTTAATGTGCCAAAATCAAATCATTTTGTCACCACTTTTAATAAGCTTTACGAGGCCCCTCTTTTTCTATCGACAATTGCCGCTTTTAATTTTTAAAAATAAATTGATCGGCAGTATCTTTCAAAACATGTAAAATACTTATCAAAAATTGAGACATGGAGACAGCCAAATTTTATATTCATTTTTTTCTCACAAAATTATGCAATTCAGAATGCAGCATTTTTAAAATTTTTTTTTCCATTTGTAGATTTTTAGAATTTAGATGACTACTCTTTTTGTGTAATTTACCTTAAAAATTTGCTAGCATTATTCAAATCTGTTTTCATTGGTTTAATTTGCAGTTAAAATAAAATTTAAAAGCGCATAAACGTGCAGTTTTAAATTATTTACTCAAAAGCACAAATCGCATGATTTTTATGATTTTACATTTTTGAGAAAAAAAAAGTTCTAAAAGTTATCAAGCTTAATTGTCTAATGAAGTGACCCCTTATTTTCCACCTTTTAATGTTGTCGAATAATACTTAGAATCAAAAATTGGTTAGGTACGAGCAAAAAATAATAATCAAAAATTCAGCCTAAAATCAGAGATGTAGAAGGAAAAGGCATTTGGGTATAAATTATTTTTTTGTTGTTTTTAATGCAAGGAAATACATTATAAGAGTTTATTTTGTAAGAAGTCAAAGGAAGCTAACTGTATTTTTCTGTTTTTAATATGACACTTCAATTATTTAAAATGAAGTGGTAATTTCAGCTCTCTGAAAACTAAATGAACGCTGGTAGAAAATTTGAATTTCAAAAAAGGCAGATACTTAAAATTCGATTTCTCAGGAACTATTCGACCGATTTTGCTCAAATTTTGCATTTGGCTATATAAAATTACTTCCTTTAAAATGACTCAAAAACTGTATTCATGCAGTGCAAAATTTGAACTTATTAAGTAGCATATTTGAAGTCACCCCCTTGAGCCATCAAGAATGAGAACGTGAAAATCCGATCATTAAAATCAAAAGTGATTCAGAGTGGTCTGTTTTGTTTGCTCACTGTACATTACAGTTTACTACAAGTAGTATGCTTCAAATCTTTTTCCAGGTTTCCCCAAAATGCGCATCACAAGTTGGTATAAACTTTAATTTGCATAGGACCTAAAAATATTCATTTGTCATTTTGTTCTTATGCTCAAAAGAGTGTTTCATTAAATGACTGTTCAAAGAGGGAATATAACTATGATTCTTTTTTAAAAAAATCGCTTTTCTTTTTCATGATGCTCGACCAATTTCCCATAAAATAACGTCCATAATCGATATCGGAATAATAAGTCCATAATCGATATCGGAATAAGTTTGTAATCGATATTGGAATCAAAAATATTAAATCACTAATTAATTTTCATCACTCTTTTCAGAATATATTTAACATTAGGAGTGACATGTTTAAATTTTGATTTCGCAGAGAACTATTGCCACTTTTTTTAAAAAGATTGTATATCTCAAACATTCTTCGGTTATTATTAAATAAAATTATAAAAAATAATTAATACTCTCTGAAAGGCATATTTTTGCTTGGGATTATCTTTAAGGAAATGAATTTTATAATTTTGTGTAAAAATATTTCAGTTCACTTAAAAAGAAAGGGGTGGGGGCAGAAGTCCAAATCCATCGAAAAAAAGATGTATTTATTCAGAGAAAGTACGTTTTCGTGTCTGATTTCATAATTTAAAATATTATCAGCACTAATTAATTGGCATGCTTGTTGTTACCCCCAGAACCATTAAGATTGAGTCCTAGAAAGTGAATATCCAATCATTAGATCGAAAGTTATTTAGGGTAGTCCATTTTTTTGCACACTATATATACATAGTAATCATAATTTGCATTCATAATTTCAATAATTTCTCAAATAAATTTTTAGGGTTGTTAATCAAATATCTATTATAAAGTTATTTAGAATGGTTTTGAGAATTTTATTCATATTTAAATAAAATATTTAAATATCTCAAAAGAGAGAAAAGAATTCTCGCATCTCATTGCAAAAGAGAATGTTTTATTTAGTGAGCGGTTCAATGACACACCATAACAATAATACAATTTTAAAACAACTAATACTAATTTCTTATTTGAATGAGGGTTTCTGCTTCTATCGAAACGTTGAAGTCGATATAAAGTTTTCTCTCTAGACTGTTGTGGTTACTATACTTGGCTTGAATGATGGTGTGCAGCATTTCTGTCATACATACAGTCCATGGACAAATTATTAGACGCATTATAATATTCTAGGTAAATTATTAGGTTATGCTATACAGCTTTATTATTTTTAAGCGGCAGAAACCAGTTTGCACTTGTTTACGTCCGTCTATCAATTGGTTAACATTGCAATGCAATGAGTTAAAAATAAATACAAATAGGAAGTGTATAAAAAATATCTTGGATATAAACCCATTACAAGTATGTTTAAATATTACGTATAAACTCGTGCAAAACATGCAATTATTAAATTATTACAGAGCGTCGAATAATTTGGTCTAATTATTATAATACTAATACTATGCTAATATACTAATATAATACCTAATATTATAAATATTCTATATTTATATAATATATCGTTTAATTTATTTAATCATCGAATTTATATTATATATTGTCTAATTTAACCAAGGACTGTAACTCCCTCCATATCACCTGCTCATCATTTTGCTCAAAATTGAGTAAGGTAAACCAACCAGTGAAGGAACACTACCCAGTAAAGGAACATTTCATATATATTGAGTAAAAATAAGGATTTGAAAGTTTTTCTTTAGATTGATTGGTAATAATAGCTTACTGCCAAACAATAGGAAGTCATCTAGCAATGTTTTGGATTACCTGGTCAGTTAGACTCCTCTGGAAAAATTTTTGAATTTGTTATTGTCTATGTAACACATTGTTTCCTTGAAAAAATTATAAGGTGAGTGTTTATATTTACATGTTTGAAGTGGAATTAATTGCATGTAATAGTTTTATTTTTCTCACTGTGAGAAAGAGAATTCAAAATATAGTTATTGAAGTTACGTTTTACTTTTTTTAAGCATCCTAGCATAATAAAGTACTGAGATAAGGGGGTGTTTATTCACTGGATCACCAAACGATGAAAAACCAGTGAAGGAACAAGTGTTCCTTTACTGGTTTTTTTTCTAAGTTAATGAAAATAAAAGATAAACTTTAATTTTCTTGTACCTTTAGTGATGTTCCGCATCAAAAGTATGTTAAAAATACGAAAAACAACTTCTAACCAGTGAGGGAACAGGCATGTTCCTTTACTGGGCATAGATTTCCCAGTGAATGAACAGTATGTGTTAATATGTTGACACTTTAATTTTCAATTCATGATTACAAAAAAAAGTTAACATTTTCCAAGTATTTATATGTTATAATTTCAAGAATAGGCTTGTTTTTAAATATTTGTATGGCTTATAAATTCATAAAGAGCATTAAAAAATAACCAAAATTAAGTGTTCCTTTACTGGGTGTTCATTCACTGGTAAGAGCTGTTCCTTCACTTGGTCTTCTTACTACTTGTTATTTGAACCTCCAAAACTTTAAAACAATATTATGTAAGTTCTCTACAATTTTTTTACATAATTTACAATTAGTAACAAATATGTTGACACTGTCATTTAACTAAAATTACGAATTCCGAAATTAATATGATTTTTTAAAAGGCAAGCGAAGCTTAAGTGCTCCTTCACTGGTCAGTTTACCCTACACGCCGCTTCAACTTTGAATACATGGGGTTTAAAGTTCGACTATTATTTAATTTATTTAATCATCGAATTTATATTATATATTGTCTAATTTAACCAAGGACTGTATCTCCCTCCATATCACCTGCTCATAATTTTGCTCAAAATTGAGTACAGGTTGCTTCAACTTTGAATACATGAGGTTTAAAGTTCGACTACTATTTAATTTGGAGGTATTTTGACACATTTTTTCTCAATTTTGCGAAAACCCTTTTTACAATGGACTACCAGTGGAGTTTTGAACTACATTGTAACTCCGAATCTAGCTCTGAACAAAATTAAAATTTTGCTATTTCTTTTCTCATTGGAATTTTATTCAAATAATTTCATAAGAATAACCTGAATATTAATGAAAACATATATTATAGGCTTCATACAAATATAATTACATGCTTTAAAAATCATTCAAAAACTGAAAGTCACGTAAAAAAGTCCTAACCTTTGGAACCTTGTGAGCCCTCTCTACTAAATTCTACGGTTCCAGGGAACACAGTTTGGGAACCATTGGCCTAAAATATAGCTCATTTTCAACTGATTTTATTTTAAAGTTTATTTTACATGAAGTAACACAAAACTAGTCAAAGCAATATTTCAAATTCAAACAAGAGCAAAAGAAAGACAATATGAAAGTTTCAAAAGCAAAATGAAGAAATACTCTTTTATCAAGTGTAAAGTATGATGTCGGTAATGAAAGTGGTTTCCAATTCCTAAATATTCCAAAAATGAAGTAGAAAAGAGGGAAAAAAATCTCGCACATACTACAACTTTTTTTCTGTCGTAAAAGGTTAATATAACAAAACAACAACAGAGGGAAAGGGGTGATCTTTAGAAGAAACTAAAACGAAAAATGTTGAAATAAAAACTATTATTTTTAATATCTTGTTTGATGATGTCGGTAATGAAAGTGGCTTCCAATTCCTAAATATTCCAAAAATGAAGTAGAAAAGAGGGAAAAAAATCTCTCACACACTACAACTTTTTTTCTGTCGTAAAAGGTTAATATAACAAAACAACAACAGAGGGAAAGGGGTGATCTTTAGAAGAAACTAAAACGAAAAATGTTGAAACAGAAACTATTATTTTTAATATCTTGTTTGATGATGTCGGTAATGAAAGTGGTTTCCAATTCCTAAATATTCCAAAAATGAAGTAGAAAAGAGGGAAAAAAATCTCCAAGTGGAAAAAGTGATGCTGCCATTGGCCTTTCCCACTAGACTGGATTAGCGATAATCGATGATATCGTAAGGGACCAATATTCTTTCGTTCGGCACTAATGCCGCAAAGTCAATGTCCAGTGAAAGAGATTAACATCTTTTTTCACATTATTTTTAGTTTTTCTTCGAAAACATCCTCAAGGAATTCTCTAAGTTTTTTCTTCTTCTCTCTATTGGAGCTCCGTCTTTTTGGAAAGAAGTTTTAGTTGTTTGAATGTATTTGAGAGTGGTTTTTGTGAACAATTTATAATTTTTTTTAAAAAAGTGCATTTTATATTTTATTGGTTCTAGAAACAAAATTTTTTCTTATAAGAGATTCATTGTAAAATATTGATGTTATTGTTACAAATCGTAATTGCAAATTCGTAATGTGCAAATTTCATCCAAAACAATGCTTAAAAATCACAAGCAGTTTTTTATCAAACAGTAAAAATTTGTACCTATTGTTTCGGTGTCACATTGCTGCACGTTCTTCAGTAGGATAAATGGTAGGGATGATGTTAACCAAAAGAATTACATCACAACGAAGAGATAAATTGAACCTAAGTGTTAAAAAAAATTAACGCCTTCCCAAAAATTGTAATTCATATTTTGACCTGGATTCTACATCATCAAGAACAAAAGCTCTATTGTTATATCTACTATCTTGCTACTATACTATATTTTTAAATAGATAGGAAATCATTAATTACGTCCATAATCGATATCGGA
>NC_092214.1:81368694-81394595 GCF_043381705.1 Parasteatoda tepidariorum
GGGGTTGTATGTATGTTATAGTTTAGAATATACTATTTCCTACTATTTTTTTTCCTTCATGAAAATTAAAGGCAATTTTCTTATAGTGATTAAATGTCTTTTTGCATTATATATTATTTATTCTAGTCTAATACCTTTTGCCATCTTCTTGGCAGTAGCATGATCCCACTCGCATAAAAGTTTTGTTCTTTGCTGGCAAAAATCTGATTCAGGTGGATTTTTTCACCTCTTTGTCTGAAGTAATTTCGTTAACCGTTGTTGCAGACAATTCATTTCCCGCCTCGAGTGGTGGCACTGTTCTAAAATGGATGATTTTTTAATTTTGATGTTAATGAGGTTTGATGAGTTTTGAGGTTAAACCTTAGGCTTTTTAAATAATCATGAACGGTTTAATTCGATAAATTTAATATCTCAGCGATTCACCAGATACCCTAAGGTGGTTATTCGAAGGCTCCGTCGTAATAAGAATTGACGCTTTTTTGCGAATAATATGCTATTTTTATAACTGCTGTGAGTTTGCAACTGTTACTTATGACTGTTAGGTCAAGTTTAGCCTATCTAAAGATAGCGCTGTTTAAGTTTATTTTGAAAATAGCACTAAACGTCAATAGAGAAAAAAGCCACAGTTTTGAGAAAATGAAAAGCGTTAGTAATTTAATTTTTAAATATTTATAAAATTACTCCAATGCTGCATTACCTGGGGCTCATAAAAATTTACAAAAACTGAGAATAAGGCAGAGATTTTGATAATTTTCCTTTAGGTGAAAAAATGCCACAAAAGTGGCGATTTTCAAAAAAGTTTAATAACTTTTAAAATATTTAAGTTATTTGTCTGTTCTAAAGTTCAGACAATTCTTCACGGCAAGATAATATATATATAGTCAAATCCCACTATAGTGAACTTTCAAGGGGCTAAAATTTCAGTTCACTATAACCGGGAGTTCACTATATCTTTACTGTAAATAATTTTAACTAATTTTTCCGAACTGCTCCCTTTTATTACACATTATTTAACTAAATGACCAATAAAAAGAAATACAAAAATGATTTAAAAGTAATATATAGTAACAAACAATGTGTTAACGTTTATTTTTTATTACTTTTCGTCTTACGTACAAAAAATTTAGGGATGACCTTTATTTAGGGATAGGAAACTAAGGTAGAAGAAGCAAACAAGAAAAAATGCTTATGGCTGCATTCCACTGAAGAGATGGTTTTAAAAATTCGGTATATGTATTTTATGTAAAAATTTCAAAATTACCAAAAATGAAGAAAAAAAAATCAGTCGAAGACAAAAAAAAAATCATAATATTCAATTTCCTCTCTTCTTTTGATTCACTATATCCACAAAAAGTAATATTATATTTGTAAAGCAAGGCACGGGAGCGTTCACTATATCCGGGAGTGCACTCATGTTCACTATAGCGGGGGTTTACTGTATATATATATATATTTAATTTTCTAACACTTCTTGTCAATTTAATGTTGTTACTTTCAATTGTATACTTGTTGAATTATATCATTTATGTTTTTATCATACCTGCCATTTGTGTACCCATGTGGTTTTAATGAAACTTTTACCATTTGAGATTTTTAAATGTTGTTTATAAAGTTTAATTTTATCACAAAGAATTACTCTCGTAATTTTATCACGCTTATTATTATCTCGATCTTAATAGAAATATATTATCTTGAATTTTTTGTTAAAAACGGAAAGTAATTTTGCATTACTATAGCAAATATAATAAATTAAATATTAAGCTAACCAATTAAAGCTAATTTTTTATTTTAGTTTACTTTCGGTGTTGAAAAGTCGTTCCACACAACTATGTATAATATACCCATGTAAATGAAAGTCACATTTTGCTTTTTGAATTTTGAATCAGTTTGCCACAGGAACCATGTTTTTAATTTTTAGACAAATGTAACAACTGGTATATCAGGAGTTGGTGAAGGTTTTAAATTTTCATGATATATGTAAGCATTCATTTATTGTTTTTATCATAATATTACATAAAGTTTTGCATCAAATGACACAGATAAAAATGAAACTCAATCCTGAATTTTTCCATTTTCTTTTTTTCTTCTTTTTTTATTAATTAGAAAATGTTGAGCCTGAATTTATTTTCAGTTACATTAGAGTTTCTTTTTCGTTTAAGTTAACTTTAAAATTACAGAGAAATGAGTGAACCTTCAATTTTTAATTTATCGAGGGCTCTTATTAAAAATATTTTGAACTTAAATGCTTTGAATTATTCGGTATGAAGCTTGACCGGAATTTATCCCCTTCCTTAATGTAATGTTTTCTTCATCACTTACTGCACAGTATGTTTTTTTTTACAGTGACCAAATTATATGCCACCAAATTTTTATATAAGTGGCAGAAGAAAAAATCAACAAAGTAATGTAAAAATAACCTTAGAGAAAATTATTAGCATTGTTAATAAAAACTTAATTTTTTGATTAAATATATTTACATATATTATTGCACAATTTGATTCCATTTCTTAAGATTTATAAAAAAGTGTCCTCACTATATCGAAAATTTTATTTATAATACGAGTTATATCATTGCTTTTCATGAGTTATGATATGAAATTTATGTAAATTACTGTATGAATTTATAGCATGATTTTATCAAAGCTATGGGATGAAGTTTATGACTAGACTTCAACAAAATTTGGAATTATATAGAGTTAATTGGTTTAAATTTTGGAGATGTGAATGCTTGAATTATCTATAATTTGAAGCATACACAGCCTAGCAATGTATGTGATTTATTTATTCAATTCAATCAGTGCCTTAATCGATCCATTCCTACCAAGAAATATCCGGGTTACATCGAATGGACTAAATTCTGTATTGAATTCCTTGAGTTGAATTATCCAAATAGATCTGTATTAGTTGAAAATAACGGATTACAAAACTTTTATACACAGCAACTGCGAGTCATTTTATTGGTATAAAAATTATTGAATAGTGTTAAATGCGGTAATTCGAAGTGACTAGATTATCATATCTTTCCTTTGTGTCGTTTTAAAAAATAGGCTCAAATATTTTACCTTTTTTCTCTTACCGATATTTTTCTATAATGTGGTCAAATCAACAAAAAGTTTAATGATATTTTTTTTTTTTTTTTTTTTTTTTTTTTTTTTTTTTTTTTTTTAATTTTCAAGACGTGAAGCAAGCTTACCTTGACAAGTGGTGCTTTTGTCTCAAGGTATAAATTACTTTAAATAATTGGATTAATGCAATCCTAAATTAATTTGTAACGATACTTTATTTTACTTTTGATAACTTTAAGGCACAACATTTTTTTTATGTGTGCTCATTTATATAAAGGCTGGTTTAAGTAAAGACGTGTCAAATAAGACAAATTTTTTAGCGGGACCTGCTATATATGAACGATGTGCATATGAACGAACTATCTATGACTATATATGAATAATGCATGAATAATGAATGAATATTTTTAACGAACGCAATAAACAGAGGGTAGAGAGCTCGTCATCCAAAGAAATGATCCAGATTCGAATCCCAGCATTGGCTGGTTGACGCAAATTCTGGTTCCGGCTCGCTGACATAAAATATCCTTAGTGGTAAACAGATCATGGGCTAGAATCTATTTATCGTCGGGCTAACCGAGTGAGGGTTTTGTGTTTTCCTCACCATACAACGCAAATGCGGGTTAGTCCGGTCAAATGTCCTCCACAAAGGCTAGTTTGTCCTAATGCTTGATTTAGGAGTTCCCTTGTCTTCTGGATTTGATTCGGGTACGGAGTTGAACATTGATAGTCGTAAACTCAATATTCGGTCTGCTTTTCAACTCCGGTAATAAAATAAAACAAACTCTTTAAATTTTTCATAGGTTGTGAATTGAAGATATAAAGCAATTTTTATGTACTGAGGAAAAAAATGTTTTAACGAAATGGAAATTTTTTTGAAGCTCATAAAAAGATAAAGGGTACAGTATCTGCTCTCTAAATAGCCGTCTTATATTATTTTCTAAATGGTTGGTGGCATAAAAAGTTAGAAATTGCGTCATGTCTTTCTTAAACCCTGTAGGTTATGTAATACAAAAAGCCAGATTATCTCTTTTCACGTTAAGAGTCGATCGAACTACAAGAATTTACAAATTTATCTTAACAGTAAAGGTCGATGATAGATCTAGTTTTTATTGAATCTTAAAGTTACGCTGTGGTAGATGAATTTACGGTCCTGCACTAGTCAGCCATGGAATCCCGAAGGTACATAATTTCGAGATAAACAGCATTATGTCAAACATAGTGGTCTGCATTGTGAAATGAGAGCTCTTACTTCCCTGACAATCCGGCAACAATCCATCAAAAACGAAGGCATATTTCTCTCAATACTTGATTCAGGAATTCTTTTGTCGTCTGGATTAGTTTCAAAATTACAAGGCTACGCAGTTGAATATTGGTAGCCGTAAACTCAAAATTCGGTCGGCTGTTCAACAACAGTTATAAAATAAAATTGATAAAGTGCTAAAATAAGATTTGAAGTTCTAAACTAAGGTATGCAACAGTTTCTGATGTCACTCTTCTGTACAACATTTTTATTATGCGTGAAAACATATTTTTAATTCTAAATGCTATAATGTGATGATTCTTGTAAAATAAGCCTAAATTTGTCTTTAGAACTTTCTAGCAGGAATAATATAAGAAATATGTTTCGTTCCTCATCGTTAAAGTGAGAACCTTTTTTTCGCTTGTTAAGCGTCTCATTATGAGTTTCTTATTTCTTAAAGCACTTACAGTTTTTGTGATTAGAAAAGATCAAGTTTTTGGAGAATCAAAAATCTTCCTCATTTTAGAATATTTCATTAGTATTCAATTATTTTAAAACATTATTATTAAAACTGTTATTTAATATAATAGTGCCTTGAAATTTGGAAGTTTTTTAAAAAAATTCAATCGTTATTGATAATTAATATGAAATAAAAGAAGGAAAAAGAGTTTGAGTATGAAATTTCTTTTACATAAATTTTTGGACTTTTATAGGAAAAAAGAGTTTTTTCTTCTGCACTTAACTCTCGCTCATTTGACCTGGAAGGAGCCAGAAGTGTTGCTTTTTAACGTTGCCGGCGTGCACCTGTGACCTTCAGTCACAGAGGCGCATTAAAAAAGCCACACTGCCACGTATACCTGTTTATAGGTAGGGAGGGGCTCACATAATGACAACACAGAAAGAAACGTTCTTGACCTGAGTGGGATTCGAACCAGTGACCATTGCCTTCGCAGGCAGGCACGCTAAGCACTCAGCCACCTGGTTGCCAGGCAGAAGAAATATATGATTGTGAAAACTGCTGATGATCAAAAATAAATTTGGTTAATCTTATCAAGCTTTATTTTAACCTTTATTAAAGGTACCTTCAAAAAGTTGCCATTACAAAGAAGGTAGAAACAAAGAAAACATATCAATGCAAAAGATTTGAGATTCACTTATCAGCATATAAAAATACGATTTTTTTAAAAATTTGATTCCCCAGAAACTGTTTGACCGATTTCTCTTATATTTTGTATTTTGCAATGTAAAACTGTCTTATTTAAAATTAGTTAAAAAAATTGTATACCTTATAATACAAAATTTTTCCTACTATTACTAAATAAAATAATAAACATTATAAATATTTACAAAAAGCTTTTTTTTTATGGAATTATCCTCGGATAAACAAATTTTATAATTCAGTACAAAATTTTTTATTTTACTAAAAAGTTCTGAAGATATGGCGAAATGAGCAAAAAGTAAAATTAACATTAAGGGGTCCTAACTGCTCTTTTGACCAAGCTATTAAGACCATATTTCCCAGATTGCGACCTCTCTATATATATTGGTCGTAAGAAATCTGAATCCGACAAAAAATTTTTTAATTTATTTCAGATAATGTACGTGTCTGTGCTTGTTTTGTGACTTAAAATATCTTCTGCTTGAATTACTTAGCATGTTTGAGGTCACCCCCTTGAGCCATTAAAATTGAGTCCGAAAACGTAAAGATCCGATCGTTAGATCAAAAGTTATTGAGAGTGGTTCGTTTTTTATTTTGCTCACTGTACAATACATTAATAAAACAAGACTGTTTTAAAAAATTAAAGATTTGTCATAACAATACTTTCGTTGAAGATACCAAAGTTAGTGCAGACAGTGAAATTATACACTGCATGCAACATTTAGAAAACATCTATTTATAGTAATGACACCAGTATATGTATAAAACTTAAGAAATACTAATTAAAAAAAGGTATTCAAATTCGTTAAATTGGTATGTTATAAGCATGCACAGCTTAATTTAATTTATCAATTTTTTGTTACATTTCTTACTAATTTGCTCATCTGTAGATTTCATTATCGTTTTATCATTTTGTTTCTAAATCATTTATGCAATTTTCCTTGTAAAAAGGAGCAAAAAACTTTTTAATTTGCTTCAGTGATTCTTACAAAATCAGCAGATTCTTCACACTGAAGCAACATTTCTCAATTTCTTTTTCTGACTAGTATTCTGGTAAGTTTTTGTGGACCGTATTTTTTTTAAATATATGTAAGTATTTTCTAATAAATTGACGTTTCTAATAAGCAAGTTTCAAACAATTTGGGCTTAATAAAAAGACAGGATTTTCCCTTAATTTGAAAAATTTTCCTATGACAGTGGTGAGAGGAATGCTATTGTGGAAATTTTTTGTCAAGAAAACCTTATAATTTGTGAAGTATTTCAAATATTCTATCTGGTTTATATCTGAATGTTTGTTCAGTCTTGAAACAAGGTTGTCAGCAATATGTATGCTTTCATTTAGCATGTTTCGGAATAGACAAGCTTTTTTAAAAAACATTTAGTGATATATATCGGTATTTTCATGGAAATTGAAGCTTTTTTTAATATGAAGTAAGTTTCAAATTATTTCCGCATTTCAAAAATTTGTAAAAAAAAGAAAAAAACTCAGTAACTGTTCTCCCTTATGTTAGCGACCAGAGACTTAGTATTTTCCGGACTGAGCAAGTGTTTGTTTTAAGAATTTCGATAGAATAACATTAGGTATTTTTATTAAATTTTTGTTCGTTTTCTTTTTTTAAGATAAAAAAATTTTATATGGTTTACATTGCATAAAATCCTAAAAATACCGTTAAGTGTCCTCCTACGTTTGCAATCTATTTGCTCAAAGAATAGCTTGTTTTGAATTGAACTTGATTTTATTTAAAATTTTTTTACCAGTATTTCGGGACATATATGAATATTTTCTAACAAATTCACTCTCACTTTTTAATTTAAAAAAGTTTCTAATGATTTCCGCCTTGTAAAAGATTGTGAAAAATTCGCAATATGTAATTTCTCATGTTAGAAACAAACATGCTTAGAGTGGAGTGTTAGCTCTTGTGTAGAGTGGAAGCTTAAACAAGCAAAAAATACTGGCCAGAATTACTGTTTTATATATCTTTGTTAATATTTCATAAAATGAACCGAGCTTGGGTTGAAACAATACTCTTAAGATTTAAAATGTACGTTGGCATACACATAGGTGGTAAAATAATGCAAAAATTGCTGTATTAATTTTATGGAAATTGAAGCAGTTTTGAAAAATTTTGTTATGATTAAATTTTATCATAAGACTTGTACTGCCTATTGTAAGCTCTTACCTTTCATAAATAAATCTGTTAAAATGAGAACAAATTATAAATTAAATAATTTATTTTAAAATTCAATATATTTAAGCGCGCACATTAGAAAAATCGTATGTAAATAAATTAAGAAGACATTTTTCTTAAACTATAAGTATTATTCATATCCTTATGCATATTTGATTTGAAATTGTAATATGTTTATGGGAAACTGAATTTTATCACACCAAGGCTTTTTTTTTAATTTATTAATATAGTTGTTATTTTTCTAATAATATTTCAATTAAACTTTTTTAAAAGAACTTTAATGCTTACGTACGTGCTTTAAGTTTTGATTTAGTTTTTTTTCTTCTGAGAACTATAACTTTTAATTTATTAATTCATTTTGCTTTGATAAAATCTCAAACATTATTGTTAGAGATTGTTATTTATTAGCAACTTTTATTAAATATTAATTTATATCTGAATTAAATTATGATTAAAGAAACTATTGCTCTAATGTAATATTAAATGTTTCAACTGAAAAACTGGAGATTTTTCGTTGGAGTATAATTTAATAAAAATTTATGAGCGTATAATTGTAAAATATTTCTAACAATGCTTTTTTTATACTACGTTCGAGCGTATCAGTTTTCGGACTTTTTATTCGTAGAATTTCACCCAAGTTCTCTTATTTTTTAGAAGCATAACTGTTTAACATTAGAATTCTTGATAAAAATTACTTTCAGGCAAACTCAATTGATCAGACAGAAGAAAAGAAAATAAGAACGAAAAGAAAGATATAAAGTGAAGACAAGCATTTCGACATGGAAAAAACAGAAAACTTGCTTTACGATTTTTTGTTTTTACTTCCGAATAAGCTTTATTATATTTTTAGATAAAGTTTAGGTAGTTTCTCCTTGCTTCCGAATTTTTAAACATTTTCTCAAGAGATCCTGAAAAATTTGGGAAACATGATAAATTCTTTTTTGTCGTACAAGAAAAAGAAAATTATTTTTATTTTGCTATCCAATAATGCATTTATTTACTTTTTTTTACTGTTCCACTTTACAATAACTTAGATTAAAAACTAAATGGAAAATCTAAGCTCGCATGAAGTGCAGCTTTGTGTTTGTAGTTCAAATTATTATTTTATGCTTTATATTGTACGTTCTTTTTCCGTTTTATATTTTGTATCAAAATAAAATTAAACATGTACCAAAATAACCAATAGAAGGTATGCATGTAATATAATAGGATATTATAATATATAATATAAAAGTAAATATAGGTAGTTCTTAAAATATTATTCGAACGATAACTGTTCCTTTAATACGTGTTCCGTTTTAAGAAAAACTCACTTTGCTATTTAACAATAAATATTTAATTTTACCAAATTCTGGGTTTTAGTATAATTTAAAAGGATACATCTAATGCCATAAGAGAAAAACAATGAGAAATACGAGAAACAATAAGAGAGAATTACTAATAGAGAGAGAATAATAAAGAGAGAATTACTTTATATTGCAGCGCATTTAAACTATGTTTAAAAGAAAATTACATGTACAGTTCAACAGTAAATATTTACTTTTTACGAATAATTAGGTTCAATACTATTATAATTTTAAAGTTTACAACTAATATTGCTAGAGAGAAACAATGAAGAATAATAGAAAATTTAAGAATAAGGGAAACAATGAGGAATACGAGAAAAAAATAAGAGAGAATTATTAATTTGTTTTTATATTGCAGCTCATTTAAACTATGTTTAAAAGAAAAAATATCTGTACTATTCAATCGTAAATCTTTCATTTTATCGAGTAATAAAGTTTCATATTATTTTAGTTTTAAAGTTTAGAACTAATGTTGCAAGAGAGAAACAATGAAGAATAATAGAAAATTAAACAATAAGGGAAACGTTGAAGAATACGAGAAATAATAAGTAAGGAGTAATTTTTTAGAAATAATTTTTTAATTTTGCGGAATTTTTTTGTGTCTTTAATTTATGATTTTTAAAAAAAAAATTCAATACCATTTAATAATAATTTAAAAAAAGTTATAAGTGCAAAACATTATTAGTTTCAAAGAACACAATGCTTTAAAATTGTTTTTCAAAATTTATTCAATTTTTTTTTCGTGAATCCTGTTTGTCACCATAAGTTATAGTAAGTTCACATAAATCACACATAAGTTCAACGAACCAGAGACTATTTAGCAGTTCTTGTAAAAAAACACTAAAAGAAATAGAAATAAGTTTTCTAATAGAAATAAGTTTTAAATAAAAAATACTTTTTAGAAACGATACACTTTACGACTACGAATTTAAAAACATTGTTTGTTAATCAAATCTAAATAGGCAAGTAAGGCGAAATTTCACAAAAAGCCTTAATTATAGGAGAAAAAAAATAAGACAAAAATCTTGCTGCATTTTTAAAGATAAATGTTCTCGTCTTAAGGAAAAAAAAAACTACTGCTGATTACATTTATTGAATAAATTTCTTTACACACGTTACACGCGAACTTTTTGCGTAATATATTGACTAATTGAAAAAAAGTAATTATCTACTATATTACATTGATTTGCTCTTAAATATAAAAAATATCTAAGTAAATTGTTTATTAAACTGAGTTTTATATCAAAGAATCCTCATTAAAAAATTAATAATAAACTATTATTTTATATAACTTAAGTATATATCATCATTTAGTATTAAATTTAATTACTAATCGTTTCTTGAATTACTCTAATTAATATATTACTTTTTGAACATCTGTCGAAACAAATTTGCGAAAGATTTCAATAGATTGTGGAGTGCATTTATAAAGTGATTAAAACAAGAGTGTTTTGTCATGCGTCAAAACTACTGCAAGTTTATTTCCAAAGAATATAACTAAAAAGTCTCAAATTTCATTTCACTGTAAAACTTCCATAAGAAATTATGGGTTAAGACCAGTAGCAGTGATTCCAGTCCGTAAAAATATTTTGACATTCAACAACAAATCACCCATAATTTTACATTTTAGGATTAGCCCGTGAAATAAGCTGTATTTTCCATAAAATAAAAATTGCTACGTAAAAGATCCCTAGTAAAAGAATAGACACTGTCTGTAAAATAACGCAACAAAGTAAAATAAGACTCGAGACAAATCGTACTCCACAATTTTTAAATCAACTGCATGATTGCAGCAATGTGGTTAGCATTACGAGCAGACCTTCTTTACTTTCCCATTGATCTAAAGCTGAGTAGGCTTTTGCTGCCACTAAGGACCGAACCCCAGTCCTTCGAAGGGACAGATCATTGCTAATAATCAATGAATGATAGTGGCATTCATTACTTGGAAGAATTAAGAAGAAGGAAAAAGTCGTTAATAAGTTTTGATACTAATAGAAAATACGATACTTTACTTCTTCAGTCGCATATAACTTTATACAAGTTTAAACAAGGAAAAAAAAAACTGCTTTTGTGTTTTTCTTTTTGTGTTCAATTACAAATACAAATAATATCATGATGAGACTAACACTCAGTTGTAACTGCTAAATTTATTGTTATTTTCTCCCTTTGGCTGTATTCAATTTCAGTGATAATAGAACAAAACATTTACAGGGCACACGCTAAGGATTTCAAATTATTAGCCCGTAAATTAGCTAATTATCAAAGGCAGTAACCAATTTTCAAAAGTCTTCGCCAAATACAAATCTTAATAATTTTGTATGATGAATTTTTCCCCCATAGGAATCTATTTTATGGTAGTTTTTTTTCTGGCTTACATTATTTGGACACAATTCTAATTGGTTATGCGGCGCATGTACCGGAAATTACTGTAATCTAATAAAAAATAGTGATTTGTTTAGAAAAATGTATTTTGACGTAATTTTAATTTCTTTCCAGTGGAAAAAATCATTTACCAATACTTCCGCCGAATGTACGATTTTATCGCATTTGTCGATGTGGCGAATGCTTAGCGCTGGCTCTGATTTATGCTTTCACAGGTGATTTGGCTAATTAAGTTTTTATAATAAATCACATCTCTAATAGTTCCATCTTCGTAGCGAGCTTAGTGAGCTTAATTCGCGAAGTATAATGTCACGTAGCAATCTTTGGGATTTGGTGAGCGTCAGGAAGCAGGGGGTGGGGTCCATTAATAATAACAATTGTAATATAGAAAATAAAGTGTACGCTTATGACATAACTGATAAACTTTCATTTGAACGTATTTGACAGGAAAAAAATTGACTAGGTTGTAGATTTGAACATTCTGCGTGCTTAAATGGATTATGCCCAATAAAAACACTCAACTAATCTAATAACATAAATTTACGGAACTTTTCAGTTTAGCTTGAAAAACTGACCTTGTCTATAATATAGTTCAATTATAGGGTAAATAACGTTTAAATTTCATGTATTCTTTGACAGTGTATGCTTATTCTTTTCTGATTAAACAATGAAAATCAATAAATTGCCATAAATATGGTAACGAAAATAATTTCCCAATTTATTTTGAAAACTTCTAATAACCTTTTCATAGATGAAGGTTGGCATGGTCCATAACTACTTTCCCCACAAACGCTTTAAACAGTATTTTTTTAAAGTTATACTATAGCTTAAAAAATAATACTGGTGTTCTTCGAGGCTTTTATTATTTATAGAGATATTTTCAGAGCAAATTAATGTTTGAAATGTTTAGAGGAAAACATAGGAATTTTTTTCATTTAGAGTGAAATTGACAGAGATGAATAGCTTTTAAGAATTCCGATTAGTTTTAATGATATGAGGGACATGTTTTTTTAGTGTAAGGAAAAAAAGCTTAATTCCTGAACTGAAAATGCATCATTTTTTATGCTTTGTGTTATTAATATCAGTAATTCTAAAAATGAATCAGTCAAACAATTAAAATATGAAGAACAGGATAATTTTGTATAAAAAACTTGCTCAAATATTTAAGAGGAATCAGAGTCATAATATTTTAAAAGCAGATTTTGAGATAAGTGTGTAAAAAATTGAGTGTGCAACATAACTCTTATAGCGCTTTTGAACCCAAAAACTTTAAAAAATAAAAATGTCTTTTCAACTCTCGACTTTTAATGAATTTCATTGTATTTATTTTAGTTTTCAAATTTTAAGTTAAAATATTTTTTTAAATTACTTTGAGCTAATTAGCTACTCCATGCTGTTATGAATTTTATGCTATCTATCTTTGTGCTTGGAGAAAATTATATTCTGACAATCACTGTATAAAAGTCTTTGCAATAATCTTTCAAGTAATAAATATTTGTCATTAAAAATTTGTGCTATGTAGATGCAACAGTCTTAATTGTTTAAACGCTAAAAAATCACTAATTTTCTAAATATGATGACAGAAAGGTGATAAATTATTCAATTGATTTTTCAACCATCATTCAATTAGTTTAACTGGTTTCTGATGTATATTCATTAAACATAAAGAGATTAAAAAAAAAATATTCCATCAAAGTGAATGAGAAACTGGTGTATTTTAAAGCTTTATCGACTTAATTTATCAAGGACAAAAGAACTCAACTTCATGGTTGGTAACAGCAGAAATAATTTTTGCAAAATACACCAACAAAAAAATATGTTGAAGAATTTCGCAATAATCTCTCTAAAAACATACATAATTTTATGATCTTTCAACCAAGTCAAATTTTGAATTCGGGCTGCTGTCAACGGAAGGAAATAGCCAAAAAATTCATACATTTTTTAGAATGTTATTTTTTATGTTATTATCATAATCAATTAAATTAATTATTTTTTCTAATAAGTTATGGTTTTTATCCATTAAATTAATTCACTGCTTTAATTAATTTATTATTCTAACCAATTATTTTTCTCAGTTCTTTTATTCATTACAACATTTCAGTTCCTGAGTAATAACGAATTGTTTCTATAACTGAATGTTTAATGTGACAAATTATCTGAATTTTATTGTATCTATCATCAGCGTTAAATATTATGTAAAATAACTACGTTAAATAAATAAATAAAGCTTGCAATTTTATGCTTGCAATGCTTGCAATAATAAATATAAAATGCTTGCAATTTTTTATTATTCTAATACATTTTTTTTATTTGTATGATACTAGTCATGCATATGAATCAATTCATCAACGCATAGTGACCTCAAGGGAGACATAATCAAAGTGTCTATTCTCATCACGTTGCGGTTTTGTATATAGATAGAATAATTTTAAATGTATAGCTATAATTAAAAATATACAAAACCATTTATACTGATACTAAAAAATATTTTTTTGCTTAGAGTTGTGATATCTGAAAATCTTTTTTGTTAATTTTGACCTTATGCTGTAAATTTTTAATTTTCAAAATTTACAAATTTTTGTCAAAACTATTTACTCATTAAGTTTCTATCCTCGTAAATTGAATACTGATCCCCTTGAAGAATGTTAGTTCCCCCCCCCTTTTTTTCCGAATGCATTTTTTTTTAGTTTCTCTCCCCTTTAATTGTTTTTAATTTTATTCTAACAACAAAAATACATTTTTCGAATTAAACAAGAAAGTTACAGGAAAATAGGAGAACTGTTATATTGAAACAAAAACGATGAAGAATTTTATGTTTTACCCCTCGTTTTTTTTTTTTTTTTTTAAAGNCTTTTGTTTTTCAGTTCCTCACCCCCCCCCTCCGATTTTTTTTGTTTGCAATTCTATTCAAAAAACAAGAACATATTTTTTTGAATCATACCAAAAAGTTACTAGAAGAACTATTATAGTGAGAACTATTATCGTGAAACAAAAACTTTGAAGAGTTTTATGTTTTCCCCTTATTTTTATTTTCTTTTTTTAAAAGCATACTTACTTCAGTTTCTTAGCTCCAAAAAATTTTCTTTTCTTGCAATGCTATTCCAACAGCAGAATAATATTTTTGAATCATGCAAAAATTTATATGAAAACTATTTTAGTTAAACAAAAACATTGAAGAGTTTTGCATTTTCCCCTTTAAAAGCATTCCATCTTTTCACGCCCTTCAATTAAATATTATTTTGGAAGAAAGAACAAAGATCGATTTGCCCTACCGATGTTACATCAAAAGACCTTTGATTAAACTGTGAAATTGGAAGCTAACCTGACAAAGAAAAACCTCTTACGTGCTATAAATTCGCAAAAGTGGAAATTCGTATGGTGGGGATTGAGACCTTTATTGATTCCAGACGAAAGGACACATAAAAGGGCTGAGGATATCGAAAATAAAATGTCGCCAGAAGTTTTACGAATTGAATGGGAAACTAAGTTAAGCAAATTCTTCGAAAGATGAGAAAAGTTGGTTCCTCCTATTGCAATAAAGAAATCTTTTTTTCTTACAATCAAAGAAAGTATTTGCTTTTTTGTGATATAGGCCACCTAAACGCCATTAGATTTGGCTTTTGTTCTAAAAATGTGATTTGATTTTTAATCAAATTTCTTTCAATAGAATTTTAAATTTTGGATGCTAGGTTAAAATTTTGAAGTTACACAATAAAACATAAATATAGCCTCATTTTTTTAACATCTGTAAAGAAAGGACTAGAAGTTTTTTTTTATACATACATAAGTCATGAATTCGCAGCATTTGTCATAATATTGAAAAGTAAAATGCTTTTATACAATAGCCTGGAGTTTCAAATTTCGGTTGTTTGTTTAAAAAATTAAATGAGTAATAAAATATAAAGCGCAATAAAATATAAAGATAACCTAATTTCTTTTAATATTAGAAAGAACTAAAACAATTACTTTATACAAAATTCTCGAATTTACTGCTTTTAGGAAATATTCATTTTCATATGATGACGTAAAAAGAATTCTATATTAGTTAGAACAATATAAAATAATGAAAATATTCTGTATGTACGTAAGAAGGACATAACATGCATGACCTTGTGCTGCCTACCTATCACTTTGCTTTAGTTGGTGTATTTTATTGTTGTATCAAAGTAAAAAATCCAGTTTTATTAAATTGCTACAATTATTCAATTTAAACTATGATTAGCATACCTGTACTTATTTAAAAATTTAAAATTTAAAAATTTATACCTAAGCAATATCAAATCTCCTCTATTACCACTATTACCACTTTATACTTTCAGTTTACTTTAAAGAAAAAAGGACATTAAAAGGAAATTAAATTATCAAAACATGCCAGCTTCGACTCTAATTTAATTTTATTTTTCAAATTAACGACATTTTACTACCCTGAAAACACTTATTTTGTTAAAAATTGGTTCACCTATGTTCTGTTGAAATGCTCAAATAAATTAAGATATGAAAGATTTTCAATTAATAGTAGCTGCAGTTGATTTTTCAAATTAACGGCATTTTATTACACTGAAAATACTTATTTTGTAAAAAATAGGTTCAACTATGTTTTGTTGAAATGCACATATAAATTAAGAAATGAAAGATTTTCAATTAATACTGGTTTCTGTAAATTTTTAAAATTAGCGGTACTTTATTACACTGAAAGCACTTATTTTGTTAAAAATAGGTTCTACTATGTTTTGTTGAAATGCTCAAATAAATTAAGAAACGAAAGAGTTTCAGTATTTTAAAGTGTATCAAATGAATATTAAATGAAATTTTAACCTTTAATGCTTGTTAAAAGTAAACATTAAGTCATTTGCTAAAAACAAATCTAGTACCGTTAACCTAGGTCACTTTACCCATTCTCTAAAATAATCTTAGGTAGTAAAGAGCGGTTACTTATAGGCCTTTGAGTGCTGTGTGAAGCAGTGATTCTCAACCTGTGGGGCGCGCCCCCCTAGGGGGGCGCGAGCACACTAGAGGGGTGGCGCGAGAATATTCAAGAGAAAATATTATTTAAAAAAATTGATTAACTGTATGAAAGGAAAGCGCACATACACATAGAAAACAAAATACATTTCGACATATTTAATAACTTATTAAAGTGAAACAACTTATTGAATCAAAACTTAAGGTAGGGAGCCAAAAATGGCTTTACTTTGAGGATTTTTCCTAATTTTCTGGTTAAGTCTGTGTGGCTGAAATTTTTTTTGTAACATCTGACACCTATCTGTAATATATATCACGCATACCTTTAATTGTAAAATAAAATTTCATTTATTTTGTAATACAATTTCGAAATTGTAGCTTCTGCGCCTTAGGTTTCCCACAGGTTCCAAAGGTGAGCCATATATTGAAATCACTTTTTCACTTACTCAAATTATCCTTACAAAAACATTTGGACTGGCAAACGTCTTTTAAAAAGGCACTTTAAGTGTCTTGGTGGTAGGGAACAGGTTTCCCGATTTTGAAAAAGATATTTGTTTTCAGAGTGTATTATTTGCTTATTGATTTTACATTGATAGTTCTTGTGTGAAGTCACTAGCGATTCTTTTAATTTTTATTACTGATTTAATTTTTTCAAAAGGATTAACTAACAAGAGTTAAATAGCCATACTAGAGTTAACTATCCTAACCCATAACTAGTATAAAAATACCCAAATTTACAAGAAAATACCAGAATCGACCACAAAAACACTCATAACTACCAGAAAAATAAAAAAATACCTGAAAAATTACTTTAAAATGCAAACAATACAAAAAAAAATCTTGTAAAAAAATATCGCAAACTCTACTAAAGTGCAGAGAACGTCAAAATATTATAAAAGTTTAAAAAATACCAAAGTTCTACATTTGCTTAAAATGAAATAAATCAATTTTCACTCAATTCAATCATTCCTCTTTTTGAAATAACATGTTACGCAATGATTTATAATTAATTCTTTTATAGATTTCACGTTTGTTTCCGAAGGCTCTGTGTTCCCAAGGTGGCACCGGTGTCGGGCCACCTTGGGAACATGCATATGGTCACTATTTACACGACTTAAAACTATTAATCTGATAGATTAATTAGAATTAAAGTAATGTGGTAAGAAATAAGCTTTCAAAGTTCTAAGAATTTAAACACATATAAATTACAATATCTTCTCACCCGGAAATTAGAACGACAACTGCAAAAATTAAATCACTTCATACAATGGAGGCCATTCAAGGAAATATCTTCCAATTCAGCCTCGTGCACCTCAGATACAAGATTTATAATGCAGCAGGGACGTCTTATGATTCAAAACAAATTTAGTTTTACTTTGGGGGGGGATACGTTAGGAGCACTAACCACCTTTGGCTTACCCACCTTACTTATCAAAACATACTAAATTTAAAAATGAAATTAATAATTTTTAGTGACTTCCTTGGGCCCAAAGAGCGGAAAAGGTTCTTTATCTCAGGGTTCTCATTTTTATATAATTTGCAATCGTTACAACCGTAGTTAACGATTAGTTCGTTACAACCGTAGTTAACAATATTTAAACCAGGACGCATTTCTTTCGAAGCCAAAGCTTCTGTGTGGATCATGCAATGTGTCCAGACACATTGAGGCGATTTTTTACAAGTTTACTAGTGCTTGTATACTTTAGAACCTTCCGGATATTGAACGAGCACCATCGGAGCATATTCCGAGGCTATTTTTGCATTATATGTTTCCCTCATTCATAACTTCATTTGAAATAGCAAATAATGCTAGCGCTGTTGTTTTGAGTTCTATTGATTTGTAAAAAAGTAGTTTTACTACTAACATATTATCACAAAATCAAACATAGGCAATTAAATGAGCATCTTTATTATGCTTCATCAAACTGTATTGAAAACATTTTGTCACGCAACATCGAGAAAAGCTGACACTACATTTTCAGCTGTATCACCAATTCGACGAGCAACAGTATCATTTGAAAGATTAATTCTTTTGAAAAATTAACTCCAAACATTGTTTCTACAATCTCAATTGCTGCTGGCTTTTACTTTACTTTTGTTTTGGTTGTTAGTTATTTCAAAGACGGAATTCAAAATACTCAATATACAGTATTGTTGTATACATTTTACTGTAAATGGGGGGGGGGCGATGAAACTTATAATTGAAAACTGGGCCGTGAATACTGAAAGGTTGAGAACCGCTGGTGTAAAGAATTAATTTGTTAAGTGACTGTCGAGCAAGGGATTTGAGTACTTTGATCCATGGAAGGCGTAGGGGTAACTTTTAAATTTTTTGCATAATTTCTGTTAGTGTTGCATATTATTGCACTTTGTATAAAAAACGTTTCAGCCAAATTGTACTAAGATAAAAGTATGGTTAAAACTACCAGAATATGGTAAAATTATCATGTTTCTGCCTGCAGTTGAACACCAAAAATCTCGGTAAGTTTTACCGAAGCGATTTGGCAATGACTTGGTTAAATTGATAATAAAATATAGTTTTATAATGTGCGATAAATTTGGTTGAAACGGTAAAATGTAGTAAATTTATCGTTATATTTTAGAGCATAGCATAAAAACCACTTATTTGGCTAAATTTACTTTTTAGTTTCGTATTTTTTACTAAATGTGTGGTAATAAGAACAATAATTTTGAAAACTAGAATTTCGTTAAACCGTTTCAATATGAATGGAAAAATTTACAAATGAATGGTTTAAATATCATATATTTGGGTTTTTATTACCAAAATTTATAATTTTTTTTAATCTTAAATTGCCATACAGTACGGTAATTTTGTCAAAACGTTTTTCTCTGTGTAGCAAAATATTTTTTCATTTCATTTTTCATTCTAAAAATTGATAAGTATTTTAGATATCTACAAAAATCAGAAAAGGAGCATAAAAATTTATTCCTTTTTTATGAACGATACAGACATTATTAAATTTTTCTATGGAATCTAAAATATTCAAAACAGACCATTGTGGAAATAAATAAATATTTTTTTCAAGCGAATACCCGAAAAAACTTGTTCAAACAACAGGGATATTTTGCAGGACATGAATACGTCAAAAGAAACTATTATAAAGCGTTTTTTTTTCAGAAAATACATTTTTGAAACAGGTTTTGAAGATTTTAATGCAGGTTTTTAAAATCTGTCAGAGGGGTGATGGAAAATAAGCATTAATTTTCAGTAAAACTTTTTTTTAATTTCATAATCACTTAGTATTTCAACAATCAAAACTAAACAAATTTTTAATTTTGCAAAGAAACTAACTTTATAAACATGCCTGAACTAAATAGATATTAATGAAAAAGATAATAAATGATATATTTGTTTATGGTAATTAAGAAATTAGTAAATGTTATAAACAGTCACACTTTTTCCTGCTAGCCAAAACCCATATAAACATTTACATTAACTCCAATTAATCACAGTTTTTAATGAATACTAATGAATAATGTATGTAAAAATATTTAATGAATAATCCATGTTTATTTCAATCCATAAACCAGATCACAAAATGAAGTAAAAATTTATTTTCAAAATTAAATTTTATTTTCAATTAATCAGTAAACTTATTTTAGTGCTTAACTTTAAAAATACTACGTATAGCATCAATGCATTTTGACATCAGCTTAGAGTTTTAATTTATAGAATAAATGTATTCAAATTAATTTGGAATTTTTTTTCAGTCGAGATTCGGAATTAAAATGCTTCTTGACAAGTGAATCGTTTGACGAAAATCTTATACTTAAATTTAATTAATTGGAGCAATACATTTTAAACAAATATTAAACAAAGAGTTTAAAATCAATTTATGCTAGTCAGAATTTGCTTGAAGAATGCGTAATAAATTCATGTTTCCAGATTAGATTATTTTTTTACTGATTAGAGTGTATAAGCATATATGATTTTAATTTTTTATTTGAATGAAATTCGTGGGTTATTTTATATGAAATTTAACTAACAGTTGTTAAGAATTATTTATTGTTAATGAAATCTTTTTCTGCAGTTGAGCTTTGTGATGAGAATTACAAAAACTATTTTGCACTGGTATGAGGTACAACTGTTTATCAAACCAATTCTTTATTTCAAAAATTCCAGTTCTGTTAAAACATTTTGCAAACTTTGCTATTCAAATGTATGTTAAAATAATATAAGAAAATATTTTCTTTCGGAAAATTGCACAAATAAAATTTTAATGTCAAAATGGACTTTTTATTATTAAACAATATTTTTACTTGTTATTAGTCTAAAACTAAACAGGAAAAATCGAATGCCTTAAACTAGGGAAGGGAAGAGTGGGGCTAATGTGGACATATTGAATAACTTAATTATTTTCGGGAAATTTTCTCTGTGAGACATAGTAGATTGGCAACACTGATATAACACTGTTTGGCAACACCTTGTGCAGTTGCATAATCATACTGTGAATCCTTTGGGAGAAATTTATGAAAGAAGGTTTTTAAAGTAGATTTCAATTTTTCTCTTTACTAACATATTTTCACATTGAGGAAAAAGTATAGTGAGTACCAGAATATGGAAAAAACTATCGTGTTCTATGAGAACATCAAAAAGAATGATTATTTTTAGCGAAACTCTCTGATAATGATTTTGGTAAAATTAATAATAAAATATTGTTTTGTAATGTGTATCAATGTTTGGTAAATGTGGAAAATTTAGTAATTTCATCATGATACCTTAGAGCATGCCATGAAAACCATTTATTCGGTGTTTCAGTTGTGTATTTTTGCAAACTGTGTGGTAATAAAAACAACAATTTTGAAAACCAGAAGTTCCCATAAACCGTTACCATATGAACGGAAACCGTTACCATATGAGCAGAAACAGTTATCATATGAATGGTTTAAATACCGTAAATTTTGGTTTTTATTACCAGAATTATGGTTTTTATTACCAGAATGTTTTTACCGTGCAGTACGGGTAATTTTACCAAAAATTCTTCCTCCTTTCAGGATTTCAACAAAATTGATAATTTTTTACAAATTATATTGTTTATTTTACCTAATTTGATCTTAACTGTTGCTATGTATAGTTTCAATAAACCAGTACTCAGCATAAACAATATGCGTTCGTGGGGCTAGTGTAGATGCAAGGAGGTGTGTTTTGTGTGGATATGTCTACACTGTTCCCATTGGACTTACAATGGAAGAAATATGATTGGTAATAAATGTAACACACTTGATGTTATTTATTCTCTAAATTAGAATGATTTTGTGTATTTATACACTATTAAAAATAATGCTTTCAATCTCAAATAAAAAAATAAGCACGAAATCTTTATAAACTCATGTTTGTGAAAATTGCAATTCCATGAAGGATTGATGCGAGTGAGCTGAAATTTTCAGGAAATGCAAAGTAGAGCATGATATGCAAATGATTAGAATTTCAGACCCGTAGCGCATGCGTATGCTGAGCAGCGCCCTCTGAATGGCGGATGGATCCGAATAAATAGACGGCTGTAGCGAGGCGTGTATGGTTATCGGTGGTTATCTGCTAGTGGTAAACGTTAGCTCAGACGTTACTTATGCCTCTTCGACGAAAGAGAGCGAGATTTTAACAACTTACGGAGTTTGAACGGGGGAGAATCATCGGCCTTCGGGAAGCTGGATTATCTTATCGTACAGAAGCCGCTCGTGTGCAGCGTAACAGCAGCACAGTGATGCGGAGGCAGTGGACGAACGAGTGTCAGACAACTCGAAAATCCGGGAGTGGACCCCGAAATGTCACGTCATCTCGTGACGATAGACACCTGGTCCGCATGGCGCTGACTGACCGTACGGCTCCTTCTAGACAACTGGCAGCACAGTGGTCAATAGCTACAGGTGTTTCATTGTGTGCTTCATCAATTCGTAGACGTCAACTGCAGCGTGGACTGCGCGCAAGGACTCCTTTATACAGGATCCCCTCACGCTAAACCTTCGCAGCATGCCGCTGCAATGGGACAACCAGCATAGGGACTGGCGTGCTGATTGGCAGCGTGTCGTGTTTTCTGACGAATCCCGCTTTAATTTGTGGTACCATGATGGCCGCATTCATGTCAGACGCTATGCCGGTGAACGCCACCTTCCGGAGTGGGTCATCGAACGCCACAGTGGACGAACACCCGGAGTTATGGTCTGGGGTGCCATAGCATATCATGGACGATCTCAATTGCTACGAATTGTGGGTAATCTGAACAACAACCGGTACATCAGTGAAGTTTTACAGCCCTAAGCTGTTCCCTTCCATCAAGCCTTGCCAGGTGCTGTATTTCAACAGGACAATGCCCGCCCTCATATTGCTAGGACTGTTCAATCCTTCCTTGCATTGAGGCAGGTACAGCTTCTTCCTTGGCCTGCGTATTCCCCGGATATGTCACCGATTAAACATGCGTGGGATTTCGTTGGTCGGCGTCTCACTCGTGATTCTCGTCCTGTTGCTTCTACAGACGAGCTTTGGGTACGCATACAAACAATATGGAATGCTCTTCCTCAGGCAGACATTCAAAATTTGTTTAACTCCATGCCACGTCGTGTAGCAGCACTTATTGCGGCGTGTGGTGGTTACACAAAATACTGATTTTGATTTCTTGTTATTGTTTGTTTGCTTTGAAAGTGTAATAATTTATTTGTACTACTACTAGTCAGCTGTGTATAAAATTTCATTTAATTATGACGATGTTGCAATTTTCACAAACATGAGTTAATAATCCACATTTTAAAAGCAAAGTTAAAAGAGATATTTTATTAAGTTTGTTAAAAGAATATAATTCCATATAAATTAGTTAAAGAAGAAGACAAATCTTTTAGTATTTTTTGCTATCCATTAAACTAAATCGGAATGGAATGGCTTCTCTTTTGCGAGACATTACTCCGGTGAGGGAAATGTCGCAAGGAAAAGTGTTAAAGAATATAAAAAGGAGAGGAAATCCAGTTCTTAGAATACGTTCAGCATGCTATACACTGTAACAAAACTCGGTAAATCTTTAACCAGTATTTGATTTCTCCCAAAGTTTAGTTAAATAGAAGATCATTTTATTTTAGTTACACCATAAATTGTCAAGTATGATCAAGAAATACTTCCATGGTGCAACTGACTGCACCAAAATTTAGTAAAAGACATAAAGCTTTGACGGTGACTGTAAACTGAACGATATTTGTTTACGACGCCACATTTTCTTTACAACTCGGTCTCTGCGTCATATTGTTTCAAGTACCAGCTCATGTTGCTTCAAGTATCAATTCATTTACATAGGTAAATGCTTTATTTGCATTAATTAGACTTTATTTCCTTTATGCTGAATTTTTAAATTTGGTTGGCTAGATAAAATGGTTAGAGGTATGTCATAAAATAACCTACTTCCGGTAAATAGTTTTGTTATAGTAAATAGCAACTTTGGCTTGCATTTGAGAGCTTTAAAAATGCCTAATAATGGTGGAACTTTCCTTTGCTTTCATAAAAGAAAAAAATTAATAAAAATCGGTGTTTTGTTTTTTCAAAACACCTTCTTTTGGTTCAATTATCAACTGATATTTAGAGCTAGTGAAAATACCAAAATATGGTAAAATTATGATCCATTTTTCTTGTAGCCCGCAAATGAATACCAATTTTTGGTGCCACGTGGATCGAAATTTTTAACAGTGAACATACTCAGATTTAACAGACCATAATGGTCCAGCAAATGAGCATAAGAAGGCTGTCGAGGATGTACATCAAGTGTGAACCGGTTGTTTGGAAAGCCTCTCGCCCGCCATTTTATTCTTTCTCTCTTAGTCAAAATGTGTTAGTAAATTTAATCAACATGAATGATATTAATGTATTCTTTAAGGGATACAGTACAGTTTGACAATAGTGTAAACTGCAGAACAAGCCAATAATAAATAAAAAGATAAAGCTTTTCTTCTTCTCCAGTAGTGGTTGGGAGGAGAGGAGGGGAAACCAGTTTCTTGAACTTCTACTGCGTGCCCCGGTGTCTTGGGGTATTAATCCGTTTTTAGATGCACCTGGATTTCAGCCCCCACCCCTCTAAGAATGATGGAGGAGATAATGATATAGGTAGTTAAAGAGGGGTGTTGCACGTAGGGTTGCACACCCCTTCGTTTTGGCGTACGAAAGGGACACCCCTTCGGGTTGGCGTCCGTAGGGGTGACGCGCCAGCAATTAAGTGAGAGGTTGAACTGAGGAGTCTTACTTGCTGATAAAAATATTCTTAAATTTATTTTTACCAAAACTAACTGGGTTCATATAAGCATATACTAATGGCGTTTGTGAAGAGAAGTGAACACAATTTAAACATATCAATGATAACTTACAATTTTAATTTTAACGCAACATTTTACAAATTAGTTTTATTCGAAATTGCATTGCAAATAAAAATTGAAATGGACGAAAATAATATTCAATTTCTTCCTTCGGAAAGAGGAGGCAGAGTGCTTATATTTAGGAAGAATTTATTCAACTATAAAAGAACGAATAAGGATCAGAAATCGGTATGGTATTGCAGTTCGCAATGGACTGGTTGCAGTGCACGTGTGTGCATTAAAGATAATCAATTTCATTCGACGTTAAAATTTTAGGTTTTGAAAATATGACGTTTAACATGAAGCGACTATTAACTATTTTTCATTATATTTTTAGTTAATAGTAGTTCATTTACGTCGCACTGGAGCTGCACAATGGGCTTTTGGAGACGGTCTGGGAAACATCCCGGAGGATGATCCGAAGACATGCCATCACAATTTTGATCCTCTGCAGAGGGGATGGCACCCCTGCTTCGGTAGCCCGACGACCTGTACGCGCAGTTGAGCACTTTACGATAGAACAGTTTAACGAGGACCAATACCGCAAACCCTCGGTCCCTACGCAGACTAATCCAAGTGGTCACCCACCCGCACTCTGACTGCAGCCAGCGATGCTTGACTTCGGTGATCTGCTGGGAACCGTGTCTTAACGATCAGTCCACTGCGGGACATTTTTAATATATTTAGAGATATTTATCAGGGATATTTAAATTGATATGTTAAATCATTTTAAAATCAAAAGTTTTAACAATTAAGATAAGGTACGATTGCCCGATATTTTTATCATATATAAACCTCAGAGCATGATGACCACATTTTATGTATTTATTTAAATTAATTAAAATCCTTCCTTATCCAAATGCTTTTTTTTAAATATAAATTCCGGAATAATATGTTATTAATTGCCAACAATGTTTAATTTTTTTCCCCATTCAAATGCAGCTTTTGCTGAATTCGTAAAGAAAATTTTTTGATTTCTACACCTGCGCTGTTTCAAACTACTATTTTAAACACAAAAGACTTGCTGAATTATTATTGGTTCTTTTGTTTATTTTCAAATTAAGTGACAAAATGCTATAATTTATCATTTTGCTATCATTTATAGACACAGCGGTCGCTGTATCTTATTAAAAATATAGCGGTGGTACAGAATATTAACAAATCGAATAACCAAGTTGAAAATTGAATGGTATTTTTATTTTATTTACTTTT
>NC_092214.1:81395508-81405429 GCF_043381705.1 Parasteatoda tepidariorum
AAGAAAAAAAGAACTATAGAAATGAAGATTGGTACTTGGTCAGGTAAGCGAAGAATCACTTTAACTAAACAGAAACTAGCATCCACACAGAAATCGGAACTTTTCTGCTAAAGTTTTCATTCCGGATTCAAAAAATAAAAAAAATTGGTTTTGTTGGCGATGATCTCGTAAGGCGATAAAGAATCGTGCATAGTACACACGCAGAGCATTCAGAATTCTTCGCTAACAGCTTCTAATCGCTTTCTAAACGATAATAACAGGGCCTTCGATATTCGACGGGTAAGGAAGGGGGAATGAAATTCTCCTCGAAGGAAAAGCGGATTAATACCCCAAGGAACCGCGTGCCCCTATATGTTGTTTTTTCCTTTATACACAGGGTTAAACCTACAAACCATGGAGGACTGGTCCACATTACGCCTACGGAAGCTAGCCTTCTTCTCCTATTTATATTCTTTGCCCGTGTGTTATCCAATCGAACCAGTACATTGTCCAGTTAAAACGGGTCATTAGAATTGATTGAACTTAAAATTGACTCCGTGCTTGTCGGAGCAGAAGAAAGAAGATATGTAAAACGTGTCTCAACCAAAGAACACGCAGTAAAAGCCACGCGTATTGTCGAATGCGAGAATTAAACTTGATATTTCTTTACAATGCTGCATTAATAACAGTTGACAACTTTGTGGCAATCAATTCTTTTTTAAATAGTGTTGTGTATTATTTTGGAATAGTGGTATTTTAGAATCGTAGTGAATTATTTTGGAATAGTTGTGCATTACTTTGGAATAGTTGCGTATTATTTTGGAGCAGTGGAAGGCTAATAGATATGGAGATAATGATCAATTATTAAGAAAAAATGATGGACATAGTTCTCGAATCCCGAATCTTCTTTTTTCTCTGGGAAAAGGAAAATACATTTCTCAAATCTTTAAAAAAGAAACAGTTGCAAAACTTTCATAGCCAATCACTGATAGAACTACCAGGACCTACACATTTAAAGTTAACTCGTCAAAGTTTTTGATAAAATAAAAAAACAAATTTCGCATTATTATTTTAAATAAATTCCATTGAATGACGATTTTCAAATGAATTGATTTGCGTTCAAAATTATTCACTAGTATACTAAAATGCTCTATTAAATTTTTTTTATTTAAAGTTTGTTATTATATATTCTCCAAAAATGGCTTAGATTGAAATTAATTTAACTTTGGCTTTAGATATGTCTTTCTGAGTTGTGATAAATGACTACTTAATAAGTTATTAAGTCAGTACACACTAGGTCCTTGTAGTAGAACTGGTGTGGACCAAAAATTTTTTTTTTACAATTCTTATGGGAAAACTAAAAATCTTAATTATTATTGACTATCTTAATTATTTTCTGTATTAATTTTTTTTCTGATTTTTTTTAAAACTTGAAAATATTGATTGTTGATTCAAGTATTATTTTATCAATCAGGGTGATGTTTATTTTTGGTGCATTTTTTACTTTAAAAGTGTATTAAAGAAAAGATGCTGTTTGTAATAGTTCAGAAAAATTAAAATAATGTGCCAGGTTGATAAATAGAGTAGAAAACAAATAAAAATCTTGTAACAAAAATGGATCTTAAAAATAACTTTGCAGTATTATGATAAAAAGCTCGGAAATAAATTCTGAAACAAACACAAAAAGCATACACGTTGTTATTGTGCTTTTTCTAAAGCAATATGTATGACATATGGTTGATTTCAGAAAGAAAGATCGATAACTTTTAAGTTAGAAGGAATAAAAGACATGTTTGAGCAAGAATTAAAATAATATATAGTTGAGGTTACAGTTTTTGTCCTCGAAACGTCGCCTCTGTTTATTTTCTTGCCACGATCACGGTTAAGCTTGATAAATCTCTTCACTAATCAAACATTGCTCTGATTAAGCCCAAGTTTGCTTTGTTTATGCTAATTGAGGCTGTAAGATGTAGCTAATATTAATAGTGGATGTATAATTTAGTAGTTCCAAGTGCACTTAATTTTGCTACTATTTAGTGCTTATATATTTATTTATATTTTTGATGATTTTTGTTATCTGATATTTACTATATGATGCAAAAGGTATCAAATCTTTATTTAAATAGTATTCTTAATTTCACTTTAAGTAATTTATAGAAAATAATTAATTAAAGTTTGGAATTTTTTTTCACAATCAAAATAAATTTTTCAATAATATTGAATGTATCAATTTTGGGGATTTTGTTACTAATTGATATTTCTGTTTTAGTTCTTAATCTGTAAAGTGTTTAGAGTTAGAAAATTTTTTTATGCTTTTCTTTCTGATTTCCAAATTTTTTCTGAATTTACTTGTTTCACTACTTTCTTTTTGAATTTATATACTTTTGATTTATTTTTATTTTTGTTTTTAATTTAGTGTTTCATAACTTACATTCATGTAACATTAAGTATATTAAGAGTTTAAGATCAAAGTATTACCAAGTATGACTTAAATATCACAATTTGTGGGTTTCATAAAAATTTCAACTATTTGAAGTAGTTTATAATATTGCATAACTAGACACAATTTATAATGTCTAACAAATGCAAATCTTTTTTTTAATGGATTTTTTTAAAATCGGTAGTAAACAAATTTTAAGTATGTCTCTTTTATTTTCAAAAGTTTTATTAACAAATAAAGAAAAACCAAGGCAATTTCCGCCTCATTTTTTAATTGTATTAAATAAACCATAAGTCAAAAGTTTTGCAATCTGTATTTTTTTAAAACAAATTATTTTAAATATAAAATTTGTAGGTAAAATATATTATATTTTAAGAGGGCCAATTCGCCAACAATGAATGAAATCACCATTCACTGTATCACGTTATACTATCATATTTATACAATTCCATAAAATACGCACTTTTCTAATCAAGTAATTGCAATTTAGTGATATTTCTCTAACGTTAAAGATAAATTACATTTAATAAGAATTTATAAATTGTGTAGCAATAAATGCTATAAACGAAAACATTTATTCCGTGAGTTATGACTTTTGGTTTAAGCCAATAACTCCTTGGAGACTTCTAGAAATGAAATATAAAATGTTATGCGGAAAAATCAATTTAATCTTAGGAACATATGACTGTGTGGAAGTTAGTGTTTGGAAATGGCAGTTTGGGAAACGAACTAATTCATGGAAAGCAATCTCAAAAATTTATTGTGACATTTGTTCTTTGTATTCGTGTGATTCAATTACTCGATGAAAAGAATTCAATAGTTCATGTCTTTTCTCCTTTTCAAGAATATATTTATGGCAGCCATGCATTTTTATAAATTTAATTTAAACCTGGTGGGCATCCACTATGTAAGAATTATATTTTCTATATTTTTTTCCAAAGAATCATATAAAATTAAATCAATGGGCAGTAAATTTTAAAGCACATTCGTGTGTTCTCTTTTCGCTTTATATCTTTGAGATGCCTTTGGATAAAATTACTCTACCTTTCATAGCTTTTTTTCCAGTCAAGTGCAAATTACTTTGCTCCAAGACTAATTATGGCTGTTCTCCAAAGACAATTGATAATATTGATGCATTACAATACCAAATGGATTAGAGAATCACAATCAGCGCTGTTTTTTTCAATTAATGTAATGCCATCCCTTAAGGTAAAAAATAAATAAATAGTTTCTTCCAAATACAATAAATGTTACACAAATGTCATTTTAAGGAAGTATATTTATTATTCGAAGGTTACAGTTCAGTTTTTGGAATAATGTCAAAATAGTGACAAGTATGTAAAAAAATAGCCATTTTCGAAGGAGACATTAAATGGTTTAGGATTTAAAAATTGACGCATAGCAAAAAGTAAAATATTAAAAGCGATATGTATTGAGTTACTTAGAAAAAATGTTTAACATTGCTAAAAGAGAGCTTAGTCACGTGTGAAATAATGAATTAAATTGATATGAAAGATAAACTATCGATGATACGTACTTAGATAAATAATCGATTTTAAAACAAAGCGTATCTGTTGAATTGCGTGT
Organism: Parasteatoda tepidariorum; assembly: GCF_043381705.1. Taxonomy (NCBI): domain Eukaryota; kingdom Metazoa; phylum Arthropoda; class Arachnida; order Araneae; family Theridiidae; genus Parasteatoda; species Parasteatoda tepidariorum. Next base: position 81,399,515 of record NC_092214.1, read on the forward strand.
CGAATGGCTTACTTTTATGGATCTTTCTCTCAGTACAAAATAATTGTCTTGAGAAAAGCAGACAAAGGTCTTTCAAGATTGATTTCTAATTCTCTTTATGGAGTAATTTTTTCTTTTGGAAATGTATAATTTTTTTTTTACCTTTGATAACATTGCAAACAAGATTTTTTCAAAAATCAGGACACATTTAGGCCCCGGGACATTGATCCCATATTGGTCCTTTTGAGTGAGACCTATGCTGTCCCACCAGTATCTAACGGTAACGGATGATAATAAAAACCTTACACGGAAAAATTATATAATTTGTATTACACTAATAAGTTAGAACTTGTAGAAAACCTGTAAATGAATTTGTACCTATATAATACTACTGGGATATATGGGTGTACTGGGACAGTCGTGAAGATAAGACTGTTTTTACTGTTTTCATAAGATAAACTTTCAAAATTAATCAAATTACGATTCAAAACAACTTAAAAGAAAATAAATTTTAAATTGAAAATATTTACAAATCTTCACAAACAAGTGATTTTTTCAAAGCTATTAAACCACGAAAATTTCACAAGTGCTACCAACCATCCAAATAGTAGTTCAAAAGACTGTAATTTGCAAATCTAAAGCTAAAATGGGATCTATTTAGCCCAACTGTCTACTTAGAATGTCTGACGGGACACATATGTCTCGTAAAGTTCGAAAGGGTTAAACAATGTTGCAATGCAAACATTAGGCTTTCTTCAACAGAACTCTCTGTTCTCTAGTTATTTAATGTTTATTATATGAAAAAGAAAAAGGCATTGTAATTATTTATTAAAGTGGGGAATACGAATATCAGATCCATTTTATTTGTCGAGTTTTCTTTATCACTTTATTTTATTAATTAGCATTCTTTAAAATATTTAAAACGATAGTTTTTGCTCCTAGTCTTAAATTGAACTGGACTCCGTTTGAACATTTTTAGACAATTTAGTTTCGAATGATTTAATTTTAGACATTGATTTTAAAAATACATAAGAGACCTTTTTTTTTCTTTTAAGTGTGATAGGTCAAGAGATATTTTTTTCTTCAAATGTGATAAGATTTAATTTACTGACTGCTGCTTTTTTTTTCTGCTGACTCAGATCTACTGATTGCTACTGACGGCTACTGACTTCTTAGATCTACTGACTGCTGCTTTTTTTCTTCTTTAACTAAGTATTCTTCTTATTTACTAAAGAAAAACCGCTAAATAAACATCTATTTGTAATAGAGTTAGGTTTTGTTTTTCTCTCTCTCTTCTAGTAATTTCGGTTTTAAAGTTTTACATTATGTTTTTTCATTGTAAAAGGTCTACATTGTTAATTTACTGTTATTTAATAAAGTTAGACAAAAATCAAACTAGTAAAAAAATTTACATTACAGTGTAAGCAACATTCAAAAATAACAAATTGTGCCAAATCATTTATGTAGTCTTTGTACTGTCCGCAAAAAAAAAAAAGATATCACCCTGAATAACTTTCTTTCTAATGATCGGATTTTCACGAACTAAGTGTCAATCTTAATGGTTCCTGGGGGTGACTTCAAATATGCTAATTAATTAGTGCTAACTATTAATTAAGTTAAGAAATAAGACACAAAAACGTACTTTCTCTGAATAAACGTGTATTTTTTTTTACATATTTGGAATCTAGACACTTGAATTGGGGGGGGGGGGCAAAATTTCGAAAAAATTGGGTCNAAAAAAAAATTGGTTTGTAAATTGGGTCGCAATAAAGGTTTATATATTTGGCGATAGTCCAGAAAACAGCCAAAGGAAGTCGCCAGCGAAAATGAATATTTTAAGATAACCCATTGACTAATTCAAAAGAGGAATGCTTAATTTTACTAGGTTGCTAGGCAACCAAGCTCTGACTGTGAAAAATTGAAATAAGGTTCTGTGATTGCTCGTAGAGGTTTAACTAAAAGTTAATAGAAAATATCTTGAAGTTTCTAGGCAATAGACAATTTTTAAGCTGATTTCTGTCCAAAAGCAAAAATTTTTTTATTTTAATCTCATTTGAAAAGAAAATTTGAATCGATTTATAAATTATTTATGATTTTCTAAGTTTTTAGAATTAAATACATGAACTTTTTATCTGATATTATTTAGATTATGTAGTTTTTGCTATATTTATTCCAGGATTTCATACTAAAATCAAATTAACGTAACTTATTATAGCTATATAAAAATTTTTAGGGATAATCATTTCTACAGCTTTAATCGAGTTCTAGTTTTCTTCCATTCTAATTCTTCTAATTCTTTCTTCTTCTAATTCTTTCCATTCTATGACTGAAAAAAAGTAACATTTTCCACGTTAACTGTGGTTATATGTTGTAATTCCAAGAAAAATCTTGTTTTTAGACATTTGTGTGGCCTATGGATTCCTAACGAGCATCAAACATTCTCAAAATTAAGCGTTCATTCACTGGAAAATTTAGTGTTTATTCACTGGTAAGAACTGTTTCTTCACTTGGTTATCTTACTGCTTATTATTTAAACCATCAAAAGCTTAAAGCAATATTATGTAAGTTATCTAAATTTTTTTTACATAATTTGCATTTAATAACAAATATGTCGACACCATCATTTAGCTAAAATCACAAATTTTGAAATTTTTATGATTTTTTTTAAGGGGAAGCTAAGCCTAAGTGTTCCTTCACTGGTTAGTTTACCCTATAAGATGTTGAGAAATTTGCGATGTTGTGAGAGATGTTTAAAAATGTTGACTGCGTATTTTTATTAATATTTAAAAAACATATATTCAAGAAATTGATAAATATTTTATTCCAAATCCATTCATACGTATGTATATTATTGAAATTGTATCAGTTACTGAGAAAAAAAACCAAAAAATAATCACATTAAATAAGCACAATCTGTTGTATAATCATATTCTATCAGAAGCATGCTTTTATAAAACTCGACAATCGTTGAATAAAATGTTTTTTATTCAATAAAATGTTTTATTCAAATTTCTTTACTAAATTGCAAATAGATTTGTGGACGACTACAAAAGAAACATCGTATTTAATAGTTCAAAAAAGAAATGAAAATAAAAAGATTAGCAAACGATTATTAGCGAAAAAAATATGAATAAAATTTTACGCTACGCGCGCTAAGTCAAGTTCCTCGTAAGTTTATCACAATTTAATATTAATCGCCCCATTTAATTATTTCTTCATTGTCGCCAAATTATTTTCTTAAAAATAATTAATTTTAATTTTTCTCAGCTTCTAATAAATAAAAACAGTTGAAACTTTAGATTTTTCAATTGAAAAATATGTAGATTAATATGGTATAAAAAAATTCATACCTTATAATTCAATATTTTTTCATCCTCACTTTAATTAAATAATAAAAAATAATAAATAATTATTAAAAATTATTTTTTGCATGAAATTATCTTTGGGTAAATGAGTTTTATGAGTGGGTGCAATTTTTTTTGAATTGCTTCATTAGTTTTTAAATTATGACTGAAAATGCAAGAAGCGAAATAAACATTAAGGGGTCCAAACTTTTAATCGCTCTCCTGACCAAACTATGGGGACCACATTTCCCAGATTGCGGCTACCCCCTATATTTTGAAGATAAGGAATCCAAATTTGTAAAAAAAATATATGCTTATTCAGAGAAAGTACGTTCTTGTGTCTGATTTCGTAACTTAATTAATAGTTAGCACTAATTAATTAGCATGTTTGAGGTCACCCCCAAAACCATTAAGATTGACACTTAGTTCGTGAAAATCCGATCATTAGAACGAAAGTTATTCAGGGTGATATCTTTTTTTTGCTGACTGTACATACAGAAATATTACATTTCATTATCAATAAATAATATTTGGCATATAGCTTTTGTACTTGGAAAGTTCCTTTAGGCTTAATATATTTAGTCTAGATAAATATGATGCGTTGCTAGATTTGTATTTATGGTTTCTTTTCTGTTGACAATATTGCTTTATTAAGTTGCTATTAATGAGCTATGCTATTAATATATTATAAATGCGTCCGCATTGGCATCTTCACTAAAACTATTTCTTTTATGTATGCTTTAATTATAAACAGAGTGTATTCCTAAGACATAGGGGAAAATAAGCTAAATATCGATTCTTTTCCTAGATATTGGAAATTAATTGTTCGATACTTAATTATGCGTTACATTACTGAATCAGTACGGAATTATATTATCTGAATACGGTTCAAATATACCACAATCTAATAAACGTATTAAATTGAACCAGAGTGTTATTTCCTTGTTACTTTTAAGGTTGCAGCAAATACAACTTGCCTTAAAGTTGCAGAAAATTTGAACATGCTCTAAAAACGTACGAATATTAAGCATTTCTTTTGTTAAAAACGAGTTCTGTTATTTTATATCTATTATGAAGATTTAGTATTATGTTTTTTTAGCAAATAAAGGAAACTATGGGTAACATGGACTACATTTAAGATATTTTTAATTTAAATGTCTTTTCATTTGTGCATCAATAGAACAGTGTTAAATGAATTTTATTTTTGAAACAATAAGCACTAGTTTAGAAAAGTTTATCTTAGGGTTATTCTCCTAAATAACCAGTTTTGTAATTAAGTTTCGTAAATATAGATAAATATTTCTTATGAGAGCTCTATAATGAAAAAAAAACATAAAAAAATATTAATCCTTAATAAATAAATAAATTATTAATATGAATAAATAAATAAATACGAATAAATTAATAAATAAATAAAAATTGTGAAATTTTCTATTTTTTAATATGTTTTTTCTACCTATGCAATTCCAAAAAGTTATCCAAAGTTAAAAGTTACAGCAGTTAAAAAATTATGACTTAATAAAAATTAGCTTTAAGTTTCAAGTTTTAAGTAAAACAAACACGATCACCTGCGAAACCTTATTCAAAGTAGTAGAGGCTGTCATACACTCATCGATTCTTACAGCATTTTGGCGCCTTTTATTGTTAGTGAAGAAAAATTGCATAGCTAAGATTTTTTCTATTATCTAATTAGTAATTGTTCTGAAAAGTTTTTAATTTTTTTGGTTGCTCTAGGCTAAACACTTCAAAAGAGGAAAATAAATGAGTTCAACATTGAACCATAATAACGGCAACTTAAATCATTGGTTCTTCAATTATTGTATTGAGCTAAACATTCAGCATTTCAAAAGAGAACAATAAATCAGTTCAACGTTAAACAGTAAAAGCGGCACCTTAAATCATAAATTGATTAATGTTAAGAAATTTTAATCTTACATAATAATACTTTTTTATATTCGTGCATAATAAAGATTAATAGTATTTAATTGAACAAAATTTTTACTCTATTTGAACCACAGTATGATGTAGTGTAGTTCAAAGAAAATTAATTTGCGATATATAATGCTACAGATTAGAACATCTGAATGACATAATGGTTCAAAAATTTCAATTTCCAACTTTCATACTGAATATAGATTCATCAATTTGCAGTATGGAACGTGGAAAAATTGTGGTAAAATTACAGTTCTGCACGCTTTTCTGGTAAAGAGAAAAAAACATAATTTTGGTAATAATAACCAAAATATACAATATTTAAACCATTCATTTGATAATTTTTCTATTTCTGGTTTTCAAAATCATAGTTCTTATTACCGTACATTTTGAAGGAAATACAAAACTGAAAAGTAATTTTAACTGAACAAAAGGCCTTCATGCTATGCTCTAAGGTATTAGGATAAAATTACACAATTTTACTATATTTACCAAATTTTCATCACTTATTATAAAATCTTATTTTATTGTTAATTTTACTAAAATCATTAAAAAAGCTCTTTGGTAAAAATGACCGAGCTTTTTGGTGTTCCCATAGAGCCTGAAATACGATAAACTTTACCCTATTCTGGTAGTTTTAATAATTTTTATATATATATA